>NC_084608.1:31663416-31751711 GCF_033807715.1 Cololabis saira
CTCATATATTTCTTTCTTTCTTTCTTTCTTTCTTTCTTTCTTTCTTTCTTTCTTTCTTTCTTTCTTTCTTCTTTCTTTCTTTCTCATTTCTTTCTTTCTTTTTTTCTTTCTCATTTCGTTCTTTCTTTCTTTTATATTTCTTATATATTTCTTTCTTTCTTTCTTTCTTTCTCATATATTTCTTTCTTTCTTTCTTCTTTCTTTCTTTCTTTCTTTCTTTCTTTCTCATATATTTCTTTCTTTCTTTCTTCATTTTTTTCTTTCTTTCTTTCTTTCTTTCTTTCTTTCTTTCTTTCTTTCTTTCTTTCTTTCTTTCTTTCTTTCTTTCTTTCTTTCTTCTTTCTTTCTTTTATATTTCTTATATATTTCTTTCTTTCGTTCTTTCTTTCTTTTATATTTCTTATATATTCTTTCTTTCTTTCTTTCTTTCTCATATATTTCTTTCTTTCTTTCTTTCTTTCTTTCTTTCTTTCTTTCTTTCTTTCTCATATATTTCTTTCTTTCTTTCTTTCATTTTTCTTTCTTTCTTTCTTTCTCTTTCTTTCTTTCTTTCTTTCTTTCTTTCTTTCTTTCAGGCTCATTTCTTCTTTCTTTCTTTCTTTTTTCTTCTTTCTCATATATTTCTTTCTTTCTTTCATTTTTTCTTTCTTTCTTTCTTTCTTGCTCATATCTTTCTTTCTTTCTTTCTTTCTTCTTTCTTTCAGCTTCTTTCTTTCTTTCTTTTCTTTCTTTCTTTCTTTATTCTTCTCTTTCTTTCTTTCCTTTCTTTCCTTTTTTCTTTCTTTCTTTCTTTCTTTCTTTTCTTTCTTTCTTTCATTCATTTCTTTCATCTTATTTTCTTTCTTTCATTCTTTCGTTCTTTCTTCTTTCTTTCTTTCTTTCTCATCTATTCTTTCTTCTTTCTCTCATCTTCTTCTTCCTTCCTCTTCCTTCCTTCCTTCCTTCCTTCCTTTCCTTCCTTCCTTCCTTCCTTCCTTCCTTCCTGCTCCTTCCTTCCTTCCTTCCTTCACGTACAGTTGTGCGTGGATTTAACACAGAACCATAAATCAGTTTTACACAAAATCGTCATCAACAGGAATTTATCATTTTTACCGTGAGATGACAAATTCTTACCGTGGGGAATTTTTTTGACGGTTTATCCGTGAACGGTAAAATATCACCCATTCCTAGTCTGCATCCTCTCTCCCTGTTTTTATTCCTCCTGCTTCAAACTTTCCTCTGGATGCTGACTGAGCTGCCTGCTCGTAATAATACCATAAAAGCAAGTAATAATACTCTAATCCCCCAATTATGACCATTTTTAGGCAGAAACAACCTTAAGATATAAAGAAGTCTGAGTAGAACAAATTAATAGAGGAGAAAGGGCTAACTTAATGAGAAGTAGTGTGATTTTAAATAGGAATTGGATAAAAAGAAGTTTAAAAAAGATCATCCAGGGACTCGTAGAGCCACAGTCACCTACGTACGATTGCAGTTGTGTTTGCGACAGAAAAGTACTGCAGGTTAGTTGCTGTTGAAAATAAGACTGCTGGTTGGCAGTCAGGGCAGGCTGGGGGTGAAAACTCCCGGTACGAAGTCGTTAGAGTTGTAAATGAAAGCAGGTCAGACTCTGGGTGGAATTTGGCTCCAAGACAGCGTTCAGCTTTTGGAAACCCCAGAATCTGCTCACGCAAACAAACTCCTCAAAGAAAGTTGTTATTCACGTGCTCTTATTGCAGCCCGGATTAGGAATGGGTGATATTTTAACCGTTCACGATAAACCGTCAAAAAAATTCCCCACGGTAAGAATTTGTCATCTCACGGTAAAAATGATAAATTCCCGGTTGATGATGTTTTTGTGTAAAACTGATTTATGGTTCTGCATTAAATGCGTGAAGGAAGGAAGGAAGGAAGGAAGGAAGGAAGGAAGGAAGGAAGGAAGGAAGGAAGGAAGGAAGGAAGGAAGGAAGGAAGGAAGGAGGAAGGAAGGAAGGAAGGAAGAAATGAGGAAAGAAATTAGCCTGAAAGAAAGAAAGAAAGAAAGAAAGAAAGAAAGAAAGAAAGAAAGAAAAGAAAGAAAGAAAGAAATGAGCCAGAAAGAAAGAAAGAAAGGAAGAGAGAAAGAAAGAAAGAAAGAAAGAAAGAAAGAAGAAAGAAAAAGAAAGAAGAATGAAGACAAGAAGAAAGAAATGAGCAGAAAGAAAGAAAGAAGAAATAAATAATAAATAAATAAATAAATAAATAATAAATAAATAAATAAATAAATAAATAAATAAATAAATAAATAATTCCCGTTGATGACACTTTTTTGTATTGGTATTTTCTTTTATCGTTATTGGGATAAATGCCAGAAATTGTCGTGATGCATTTTTCTAGCATTTTTTTTATGCCCATCCCTAGCCCGGATTAACAAGTCGTTAAAGATTAGAGTTATTAAGACAAGACTCGTTACTTTCGACATGCAAGATTCGTCTCTGCAGCCTTCTGACAGAAGTTTGAATTGAACATAATTGTCATGATGACATCAGCTCATTTGGGGGAGTTCATGGCGGCCACATCTCCACACACGCTCAACTGGCCTTGGAAAGCTGTTTTTTTGGGTTGTTCTTTCTGGCCTGTTTCAGAGAATGATGCAGTGACTGGGGCTGTAATTCTTCACCGTGCCACGGACTTGGCCGTTCTTGGCTTGGTTGGGGTTGAACAGTCCATAAATCTGCCTCCTGGGTTCATTTGTTCACCTGAAACGCCTGATTCATGAGCAGCCCCGGCGAAGAGCAAAGCACGACAACTGTGACACTGCAGAGGTATGCACCAGGCAGGACGCTCTCCAAGCCCATGAAATGGACGGTTTAAGTCCAGCTTGCAAAAGTCTAACATTTTTATCTGTTGATATCGGCACAAAGTTCTATGACTGTGTGTTTTTTTCCCCTTGCTGTGGCTCTGTGGGGTAGAAACTGCTCCCCCCGGACAGTTCAACAGCTCCCTCTTCAGGTTAAGTTAGTTTCTCCTGCTTTAAATAAAATCCTGACAATAAACTGCTTAAAGAGCAACACACCTTTCCCCGTAGAAAAAGACAGATCACTGCTTCCTACGATGTGCAGGTCCCTCTGTCGACTGGTCATTCTGTGGAGAAGTAAAGATAATGATCATTCATGTTTTGCCCAACCATTTTTTAACTGCACAATTGAGGCCCTTGAAATCTACAATAGGTTGAAAAATAGTGTTATTCAGACTTTCACACTGATGCAAACCGTTGTTTCTTAAAAGGAACCCTGGTTATTAAGACTTGTGTAGTCCCTAATTAGCCACAATTGTTCTCTTATACTAAAATATGTTGTTAGAAACACATAAATAATCTAATTGCTTTAAAAATCTACAATGTTTATCACATATTTTGACCTGCGGGAGGCGCCATGTTTTACCTGCGCAATGCATTCTGGGGGCGATGACGTAGAGCGGTGGCTCTGGGAAGATAAGCCCCATTAGTTTAACTGGGACAGGTATCTAAAACATAGATGAGCAGCATCTCCCGGCCGTGGAGGCTGACGAGGGAGCCCATAAGACGTCTCGGTTCAGGCAAACTGGATCAAAGTTCTGTGATGCACGGGAGATCTGCAAAAATGATCAAAGTCGTGCGCATCTTACCAGTGCATTAGGCTACGGCGTCTAAGCAGGAGCCTACGCCGTAGACGGCGTAGGCTCCTGCGTAGCCTGCGTAGCCGTGGCTCTATGAGCCTGCAGCGCACCACCATCCTCTCTTGCCGCCGCCGGGATGGAGACGCCGGTGGGCAGGATGCACGTTTGGGTGGGCATAGCCCACCCCTGCCATCCCCTAAAACCGGCCTCGGTGCTGGGTTTTGATGGTTTGATGACAGACCAGAGGCTGAGGGGACTGGCCCGGGACTTTGACGAAACGGGAGGCGCAGACTTCGCGTCAAATAGGCAAGAACATCTTTATTTAATTTAATGACGCCAGATCTGGCTGGGGTTTTTATTGTAGCATCGGTTATCTGCTGGTTGAAACGTGTGGTCGGTTAGTCTATCTGAGTTTTATGGTGTTTTTATAGTTCATGCTTTATGGTGCTGTACTTTTTTTTTTTTTTTAACTTTTTTGTAGGTGCGCCGTCACCTTAATGTTTAGCTGTGTTTTGATCTGTGTTTCTGGTGCGCCGTCATCTGTTTAGCTGTGTTTTCATCTGTTTCTGGGTGTCAAAACAGTGTACGGGGGCCAGCAGGAGCCACCGTCTGACGTCACTACCCAGAATGTAAACAACAATGGCGACCTACGGGTTAAATTATATTTTCAAATGTTACAAAAAGGAAGACATCAAAAAGGTTTTTTATATCACATTGTTATAATTGATACCAACATTTATCTTTTAAGACCTACATTTCTTAATAGCCATGGTTCCCTTTAATAAATCGCTGAAGTGCAGCTTGACAAACATCCAAAGGGAGGCTGAGTGTCTCTCTGACTGACTGTGAGATGACATTTCCTCAACTCAAACATAAACGCGCTCCCAGTAAAGCTTTGAAGGCTGATTTTAAGCTAGATAAGTCTGCGTTTGCCTTGGTACAGATAGATCATTTAGATAAAAGCGGTTGGCAGATGACATCCTGCCCTGGGGGCCGGTCACATGACTGTCATGAGCACTGGGACTGATCATGAGGGTCGCCACTCACCCAGGCCTCCGTTTGTAGCCGTGTAGCGGTATTATGCTGAATTTGCTGCTTGCATGACTTTCATTCAAGCATTTATTTGTTATTATTATGTGATAATGTGGTCATTTTGTCACATTTGTACGACGGAGTATTAGGGCCAAACTAAGGCAAAAAAAAAGGAAATTACGAGAATAAAGTTGTAAAATTACGAGAATAAAGTCGTAAAATTACGAGAATAAAGTCGTAATATTAAATATATTATAAATATATAAATATAACTTCACAAGATGCTCAATATTCCTCATTTTTACACAGGGAGAAGAGTTCTCATAAATTATATTCTCACAATATTATGACTTTATTCTCATAATGTTACGACTTTATTCTCGTAATTTTACGACTTTATTCTCGTAATGTTACGATTTTATTCTCATAATGTTACGACTTTATTCTCATAATATTACGACTTTATTCTCATAATATTACGACTTTATTCTCATAATATTACGACTTTATTCTCGTAATGTTACGACTTTAATCTCATAATATAACGACTTTATTCTCGTAATTTTACGACTTTATTCTCGTAATGTTACGATTTTATTCTCATAATGTTACGACTTTATTCTCATAATATTACGACTTTATTCTCATAATATTACGACTTTATTCTCGTAATGTTACGACTTTAATCTCATAATATAACGACTTTATTCTCGTAATTTTACGACTTTATTCTCGTAATATTACCACTTTATTCTCGTAATGTTACGACTTTAATCTTTAATATTACGAGAATAAAGTCGTAATATTACGAGAATAAAGTCGTAATATTACGACTTTATTCTCGTAATATTACGACTTTATGCTCGTAATATTACGACTTTATTCTCGTAATTTTACGACTTTATTCTCGTAATTTTACGACTTTATGCTCGTAATATTACGACTTTATTCTCGTAATGTTACGACTTTAATCTCATAATATAACGACTTTATTCTCGTAATTTTACGACTTTATTCTCGTAATTTTACGACTTTATTCTCGTAATGTTACGACTTTATTCTCATAATATTACGACTTTATTCTCGTAATATTACGACTTTATTCTCATAATTTTACGACTTTATTCTCGCAACATTATGACTTTATTCTCGTAATTTTACGACTTTATTCTCATAATTTCCATTTTTTTTTTCTTAGTTTGGCCCTAATACTCCGTCGTACATTTGTATGCATTTATCTAAAAAAAATCATGTGCTTTGTGCCAAAATACACAGTAATCTAACAAGTGGCTGTGCTGACGGTGATGAGCGCTGTATCATTTCTAGTGTTTATACATTCCAGGTGCTAAATGGTGTTTTTCTTGGCAGAAATAATGACACCAATTAGCACTCCGGTGTTTTCATGCCCTCAGCTCCGCAGTCATCCACAATGAATCGTCCTTGAATCGTCCTGGATGAACGAGCAGCTCCTCAGCAGTGTCCAGCAGCGCCCTCTGCTGGACAAACACGAGCAGTGCGGCCCAATCCAGCTGTTCTAACTCTAAATGTTTTACATTTACTGATATAAACTGAAAAAAAACAGGAACTCTTTAATTATATGCAGTTCAATTCCTTTAATGGACATGGAGCCAATTCGCGACGGGGGGATTTTAAAGAGAAAGTAAATAACTGAGTCCAATTTAATTTCAGTTATCATAATCGAAATAAATCTTTTTATATATATAATGCTAATGCAGAGCTGTGCAATTCATTCATTATGTTAGATTTAGTGTCAAAACGCCCTGGGTTAAATCTTTAATTTGATTCAACTCCTCATGCTTTTACCTTTTGTTTATTTATACCGCAACAGTATAAATTCCTGTGATGATGAACATTTTTATTCAGTTTTTGTCCAGTAACATCTGGGACTCTGCTATCGATGAGAAACACCTCTATGTAGTATGTACGTTTTATTTTCTCTATCGCTCTCTTTTTTACTGTTTTCTTGACCTTTTCAAATGGTGTTTAATACAATATTTGAGGTGTTTAATTGTATATACAGGACTGTCTCAGAAAATTAGAATATTGTGATAAAGTTCTTTATTTTCTGTAATGCAATTAAAAAAACTAAAATGTCATACATTCTGGATTCATTACAAACCAACTGAAATATTGCAAGCCTTTTATTATTTTAATATAGCTGATTATGGCTTACAGTTTAAGATTAAGATTCACAGAATATTCATATTTTTTGAGATAGGATATTTGAGTTTTCTTAAACTGTAAGCCATGATCAGCAATATTAAAATAATAAAAGGCTTGCAATATTTCTGTTGATTTGTAATGAATCCAGAATGTATGACATTTTTGCATTACAGAAAATAAAGGACTTTATCACAATATTCTAATTTTCTGAGACAGTCCTGTACAAAGATGTTCAATAAGACGTCACTGTTGCTTTGTAGCTATTTGTTGCCAGATCATGAAGCCTGTCAGGTAATCAATTATGTAACTTTACTGAGGTGCATTCATGTGTTGTATAGAAAGAGTTCAATTTGTTTCGATGAAATATTGTCCAGTCAGTTTGTTTCTGTAATAAAAGATGAATGATGTCACTAAATGTCCAGAGGTGTCATATCCTAACATCTAAAATGACCTGTTGGATCTTCAGGTAAGGTATTTCCTTTAATTCTCTTAAGGATTGCCTGGAGCTACAAAGTGAGAACTTTTTTGCAGCAGAGCTACATGTATCTGGCGGCCTAGAACATCTGGATGCCACTGGATCAAACCCCGATGTTATGGGCAGTACTGGAGTTGAGGGGGGTTGAGGGGGGGTGGCATCCCCCCCTGAAATAAAAATGGTCAAAATCATGCCCCCTGTAAAACTGCCCCCTTTCCATCCCTTATGTCATTTCATCAATGAATGTGGTTTTACTGCTATTTCAACATTTAGAGTCATCACCAGAAAAATAACACCAGAAAAATAACTTATTTCACAATTTTCACCTGTTTCAAGTACATTTTCACTTGAAATAAGTAGGAAAATCTGCCAGTGGGACAAGATTTATCTTCTTATTATAAGCAAAAAAAATCTTGTTTTAACACAAAATAACTTATTTGACAATTTTCACCTGTTTCAAGTAAATTTTCACTAGAAATAAGTTTCACTAAGAAATACTTATTACAAGCAAAAAAAATCTTGTTCCACTGGCAGATTTTTCTACTTATTTCAAATGAAAATCTACTTGAAACAGGTGAAAATTGTTGTTTTTTCCAGTGATGAGTCTTGTTTTAAGTGTAATGAGATTTTTTTTACTAAAATGAGACATTTTAACTAGAAATAAGACAAATATTGTTTGCAGTGATCCATTTTACTTATCCTGTGAAGGACAGAGTCATATTAATAATATCAGAAAAGTGTTTTTTATTGTTGTGTTTTGATGTATTTGATGTAAGCCCAGTGGATATTTAAAGCTTACAGAATGCTGCATTTAACTGCTGCTATGTCATTCCTGCAGTATTTCTGCAGGTGTTTTGGTCAGTGATATTATTTGTAATATATTATATTATTTGTAATCAGCACAAATTATCTGTCCCCATATGATAAAATCCACCATCCCCCCTGATTTTTTTTTTTACAACTCGAGTACTGATTACGGGTACAAGTTCTTCTGCCGTTCACCCACCAGGTAGCTCTTCAGACGGATAAACTCCACCCGGGTCTCCAGGTACTGGCTGGAGTTGCGGCCCAGAATCTTGATGAACTCCACGAGGTCGGAGCAGAACTTGTATCCTCCCTTCAGGACGCACAGCACCATGATGTTGTTGTCCCTGAAGTCCTCCATGATGTAGTGGGCCAGCCGCTCTATCCTGCAGGAGAAAGCACGTCACTGAAAATCCCCCCGGCCCGGGAGGCGACTTTAGAAACGCCGGCTGCCCTGACCTGTTCATGATGACCCCGTGAGGAAGATAAACGCTCTCTATGTCCTCGTGGTAGTGCTCCGGGTAGGTGAACAGGTCCAGACTGTAGCCGGGCCAGTTGTCTTTTATCTACGACGCAGAGGTGTCAAAAGTATTCACATTCATTACTCAGGTAGAAGTATAGATACTAGAGTTTAAAATACTCCTGTAGAAGTTGAAGTATCAACTCAAGTTTTTTACCCAAGTAAAAGTATAAAAGTACTGGTTTCAAAACTACTTAAAGTATAAAGTAAAAGTAAGGGGAAAAAAGCCATTAAGGACAAAAGCCATTGAAAATGAATGTATCTTAGTATAATGCAAATATATTAAAGAACCATATATGTGTACTATTGAGCATTAACATGTGTTTCAGAGAGCAGGAGATATGATGACTAGTTGCCTATAAGTATTGTAATGGTGCAAAAAGTCAAACTTCAGAGGCATGTTATCATTTATCCTAACCTTTATTGGAATGTACATCCAAGTTTAGTTGCAGGAATCTGAGGGAACGGATGTAAGAACAAAACTGGACAAGAACATCTGTGCCACAACTAGAGCTGGGTATATCGATTCAAATGTCAAGAATCGATTCGATTCCGATTCTTAAGATTCAGAATCGATTATCACCATTTGATTCGATATTGATTTGGCTTAGTGTTGCCTGGATTATATGACTGTAAAATAACTATTGAAATAATAATTTCACAATAATTATTGTGAAATAACTAAGAAATAAATAACTCAAATAGGCATTTCAATATCCATTTAAAGTGCAAAAAAAGAAAGAAATTGCAACAGCTCAAGCAGTAAACAAATTATTTTAGCTTGTCTGATTTATTCTGTCACCAGACACACAGCTGGACATGAAGCACCGGCATTTTTCAGGTATTTCATGACAAACCGTGTCCGATAACAGAGAAACCAAACAAGCTATAGTAAATATAGATAATATGAACTTCATTGAACTAATATAACATTTAGAAATGCTGAAATGTCCAGCATTTTCTCTAAAGAAAAGTTAATTTAGTTCAGGAGTTTTCAAAACTACTGGGACTAAAGTTCACCAGGCAAAAATTTGTAATGATGAAAAAATAGAATAAGAAAATAGATTTTTTCAACACAGGCCTAAACCGCAACCAAATTCACTCTATCCGGATGGAGCAATTTAACTGGATAGTTTTAGTTTAAAGGCCGAAATGAAATAGAGTAACGAGGCTGTTTTTAAAATGTAAGGAGTAAAAAGTACAGATAATTGCGTGAAAATGTAAGGAGTAAAAGTAAAAAGTCGGCTGAAAAATAATTACTCCAGTGAAGTATAGATAACCAAAATATCTACTTAAGTAAGGTAACGAAGTATTTGTACTTCGTTACTTGACACGCGTTACCATTGCTGCCACCGAGCATCATTTCCCACGTGTGCATGCAGAGATAATTCAAAAGCTGCAAGGTTTTCAAACAGCTGATTACTGAGAAAAAGAAAGGAGCTTTCACGGTATTTCAAGTGGGAAGCTTGAATCAAGTGTTTCTGAAGAGGATGGCTGAAGTTGTGCTGCTTCCATCCAGGAGATGATGATTCATAGAGATGCTGGCACTTAATAACAGCTAATATAATTACATTTAAAACTTTTAATAAGCTGCTTCTGATGGCATGATAATGAATGACTTTTGTTTAAACATAGACTTTTTTTTCTTAGACTGTATCAAACCTACCACAATTCCTCTCTTCATCCCGGCGTTGTCTACTTGTTGGGGTGCAGACATGGTAGGAACAGTCCTCTGCAGGATAAAGGTGTATTTTTTGCAGGAACCTTCAGTAGGAAAACAAATATAAATATGTGATACAACCAGTACTCGAGTTGTAAAAACAAATCAGGGGGGATGGTGGATTTTATCATATGGGGACAGATAATTTGTGCTGATTACAAATAATATAATATATTACAAATAATAGCAGTGACCAAAACACCTGCAGAAATACTGCAGGAATGACATAGCAGCAGTTAAATGCAGCCTTCTGTAAGCTTTAAATATCCACTGGGCTTACATCAAATACATCAAAACACAACAATAAAAACAGTTTTCTGAACTTATCAATATGACTCTGTCCTTCACAGGATAAGTAAAATGGATCACTGCAAAAACTCCAAATCTTTACAAGAATATTTGTCTTATTTCTAGTTAAAATGTCTCATTTTAGTAAAAAAATCTCATTACACTTAAAACAAGACTCATCACTGGAAAAAACAACAATTTTCACCTGTTTGAAGTAGATTTTCACTTGAAATAAGTAGAAAAATCTGCCAGTGGAACACATTTTATAAGAAGATAAATCTTGTCCCACTGGCAGATTTTTTTACTTATTTCAAGTGAAAATTTACTTGAAACGGGTGAAAATTGTCAAATAAGTTATTTTCCTAGTGTTATTTTTCTGGTGATGACTCTAAATGTTGAAATAGCAGTAATACCACATTCATTGAGGTGTATTTTTGCAGGAACCTTCAGTAGGAAAGCAAATATAAATATGTGTGCACACACACGAGTCAAAAAGGATGGATTTTGGACTTCTACATCACAAGTTGTCCGTAAAACAAACCCAATACTAAAACATTTAAGTGTGTGACCTCCAGCAGCCTAACTCGCCTAATAAGTTATTGAAAATAAAAACCAACACTTACTGTTTTGTCGCCTTATTCTTTGCAGCAGCCACTTGCCAAGCGAAGAGGAGGAAACAGACGGCCGTGGTATCCAGAGCAGCTCTGAGCAGCCACATGGACTGTGTGTATGATCACGCTCGAGTCATTTAGGTAAAAGGAAAGCGTTGTTTTGGTCATGGAGGCTGGATAATCAGCCTCATGTGACGCTGCACCACAGGCCTCTGCACAGAAATGGAGGAGGAATTGACTGCAAATGTCCGGCCCAGTTTATGTGCAGTAACTTTATCCAGTCAGAAGAAAAGGTTTTCCAAGGGTTGTATCTCATGCATTAGGAATGGGCGATATTTTACCGTTCACGATATACCGTCAAAAAAATTCCTCACGATAAGAATTTGTCATCTCACGGTAAAAATGATAAATTCCCGTTGATGATGTTTTTGTCTAAAGCTGATTTATGGTTCTGTGTTAAATCCATGCACAATGTACTTGAAGGAAGGAAGGAAGGAAGGAAGGAAGGAAGGAAGGAAGGAAGGAAGGAAGGAAGGAAGGAAGGAAGGAAGGAAGGAAGGAAGGAAGGAAGGAAGGAAGGAAGGAAGGAAGGAAGGAAGGAAGGAAGGAAGGAAGGAAGGAAGGAAGGAAGGAAGGAAGGAACGAAGGAACGAACGAAATGAGCCTGAAAGAAAGAAAGGAAGGAAGAAAGAAAGAAAGAAAGAAGGATAAATTCCCGTTGATGACGTTTTTGTGTAACAAACATGGCGGATCTGAAAGTGAGATAGATTTATAGTTAAAAAGATGGAGTTAAATTGGTATTTTTTTTATCGTCATTTTTATCGTTATCGGGATAAATGCCAGAAATTATCGTGATACATTTTTTAGTCCATACTGCCCATCCCTATCATGCATTGATCACTTCTTACCCACAAAGACCAGTACAGAGAGAATTGGTATCGGGATCAGGAATCAGTAGAAAACGATATAGAGATCCAACAAATCCATTATTCCTTCAGTTAAAATTGTTGAAATTTCATGAATTAGTAGACTATAGTATTCTGCAAAATATGTTTAAAGCTCATAAAAAAACTTTACCAGTCAACAGTCAGAAAAGATTTGAAAAAAGAGAAAGCAAGTATAACTTAAAAGGAACAGAGATTTTTTAAAAACCAAGATGCAGGACTAAATTGATGGAACATTGTGTTTCTGTGAAAGGAATCAGTTTATGGAACAATCTGAATAAAGAAAACAAAGAATCCAAATCAAACATTACATTCAAAAGAACAATTAAAGCCTGTATGTTAAGTAAATATAATGAAATATGTTAGTTAAGTTTGATTGACATACATAGGTAATTTTATTTTATTTTAGTTTTTTATTTACTTAGTCGTTTTTTTAATTTATGTTATTTGTGAATTTATTTCTTGGAAAAAAGGGGCAGATTAGATGGATTCTTCTTCTTTCTGCTCCTTTTTCATTCACAATTTATGAACATTTGTATTTGTATGAATTGTTTGTTTTATTTTTTTGAATGAAATAAAGAATAAAATGAAGAAAAGAAATCAGTCACAGGGGCCAGAATGTTCCAATATTTAAAGCATTTTCCGTCCTGTTAATTGCAGTGACGATAATCCAACAATTGTGGTCACTGTACAATAATTGAAGAAGTTTTTAAGTCGAAGTCTGATGTACAATTAAAAACCAACAGATAGACTGACAGCCACTCTGCGACAAACATGACACATCTATATTGTGCAACAAGATCTGGAGGATTTATTAAATACTCTTTTGCCATTAAATCAAAATCAGCAGTTTGTCAGTTGCAACACTGGATCTGTTAGCCGGCTCGGCCAAGCTGAAACTCTTCCTCGTCTGGTTCCTCTGGATTTTCACTTTCACACCAGCTGCAGAGGAAACTGACTCTGGTCGCCATTGGATACAACCAGTACTCGAGTTGTAAAAAAAAATCAGGGGGGATGGTGGATTTTATCATATGGGGACAGATAATTTGTGCTGATTACAAATAATATAATATATTACAAATAATAGAACTGACCAAAACACCTGCAGAAATACTGCAGGAATGACATAGCAGCAGTTAAATGCAGCCTTCTGTAAGCTTTAAATATCCACTGGGCTTACATCAAATACATCAAAACACAACAATTAAAAACAGTTTTCTCAACTTATCAATATGACTCTGTCCTTCACAGGATAAGTAACATGGATCACTGCAAAAACTCAAAATCTTAACAAGAATATTTGTCTTATTTCTAGTTAAAATGTCTCATTTTAGTAAAAAAATCTCATTACACTTAAAACAAGACTCATCACTGGAAAAAACAACAATTTTCACCTGTTTCAAGTAGATTTTCACTTGAAATAAGTAGAAAAATCTGCCAGTGGAACACATTTTTTTTCTTTTAATAAGAAGATAAATCTTGTCCCACTGGCAGATTTTTCTACTTATTTCAAGTGAAAATTTACTTGAAACAGGTGAAAATTGTCAAATAAGTTATTTTTCTGGTGTTATTTTTCTGGTGATGACTCTAAATGTTGAAATAGCAGTAAAACCACATTCATTGATGAAATGACATAAGGGATGGAAAGGGGGGATACCACTGATTTCCTTTCCGATCCCATATTGAGTCAAATTCAGCCTGGTATCGGCGATACCGATTGCATACCGATACATTGTGCAAATACACTTAATAATTACTTTCCATCGGATGTTCTGCTTTGGAAAGACATGTATTTATTGACAAACAGGTCAAAAACGACAACTTCACAGCACTGAAAGTGAGCACCTCACACAATAAACGGGTCCTGTAGATGACTAGGAATCTGGGTTACAACAAACCATCAACCTTCATGTTCTAGGGTAACATGTAATAGAAGGGCTAATCAAAACTGGACACTAATCCTTGGGTACGTAGATGTTTTTCGCTGTCTTGAAGAGGTCGATGTCTTCCTGCAGCTGATCCATCTCATCCTCCAGATGCTTCTTGTGGGCTTTTCTTGAGCGGGTGACGATGGTTAAAGGGAGGGCCTGGTACTCGCCATTCAGATAATCCCACCTCTTCTTCAAACCCTGGAGGGTGGATACGGAGAGTTAAGCCCATAAATTACCCAGGACAGTCATCTGCACAGAGGTGTCAAGTAACGAAGTACAAATACTTTGTTACCTTACTTAAGTAGACATTTTGGTTATGTACAGTATACTACGACGGAGTATTAGGGCCAAACTAAGACCCCGTCCACACGTAGCCGGGTATTTTTAAAAACGAATATTTCCCTCCTCCGTTTATAAAAAAATTTGCATCCACACGTAACCGAAGATCTGCGTTTTCGACCACTTCATAAGCATTCTAACCTGTAGATCATCTGCACCTCCGCGGCTCCGCGGCTCTGCGGGCTCTGCGGGCTCTGCGGGCTCTGCGGGCTCTGCGGGCTCTGCGGGCTCTGCGGGCTCTGCGGGCTCTGCGGGCTCTGCGGGCTTTGCGGAGCCGCGGGCCCTACACCTAGGGTGAGCGTCGCCGCGTACCCTATGGTGTAGGGTACGGCGGAGCCTCTGTGTCGGTGTAACGCAGTAAGTGGTGGTCAAGAGCAGAGACCATTTATTTAATAAATAGCTTGGAGAACAGATGCTGGATCATCTGTAGTAAACAAAAGGCGCACGTCAGAGCAGATTTGTTGTTGTTTTGGCGCATAATGTGATGTTCGAAAACGCAAATCTCCGGTTATGTGTGTCCACACGCATCTACATAAACGGAGTTTTCAAAAATCTTCACTTTGCCCAGAGTTTTTTTAAACCTTCGTTTATTTGCGTTTTCGTGTGGATGACAGGTCAAAACGGAGGAAAATATCTCCGGTTTAGCAGATATCCGCAGATATCCGGCTACGTGTGGACGGGGTCTAAGACAAAAAAAAAATTGGAAATTACGAGAATAAAGTCGTAAAATTACGAGAATAAACTTGTAAAATTACGAGAATAAAGTCATAGCCTAATGTTGTGAGAATAAAGTCGTAAAATTACGAGAATAAAGTCGTAAAATTACGAGAATAAAGTCATAGCCTAATGTTGTGAGAATAAAGTCGTAATATTACGAGAATAAAGTCGTAAAATTACGAGAATAAAGTCATAGCCTAATGTTGTGAGAATAAAGTCGTAATATTACGAGAATAAAGTCGTAAAATTACGAGAATAAAGTCGTAATATTACGAGAATAAAGTGGTAAAATTACGAGAATAAAGTGGTAATATTACGAGAATAAAGTCGTAAAATTACGAGAATAAAGTCGTAATATTACGAGAATAAAGTCGTAATATTATGAGAATAAAGTCGTAAAATTACGAGAATAAAGTCGTAATATTACGAGAATAAAGTCGTAAAATTACGAGAATAAAGTCATAATATTACGAGAATAAAGTCGTAAAATTACGAGAATAAAGTCGTAATATTACTAGAATAAAGTCGTAATATTATGAGAATAAAGTCGTAATATTACGAGAATAAAGTCGTAATATTATGAGAATAAAGTCGTAATATTATGAGAATAAAGTCGTAATATTACGACTTTATTCTCGTAATTTTACGACTTTATTCTTGTAATTTTACAACTTTATTCTCGTAATTTCCACATTTTTTTTGTCTTAGTTTGGCCCTAATACTCCGTCGTAGTATACTTCACTGGAGTAATTATTTTTCAGACGACTTTTTACTTTTACTCCTTACATTTTCACGCAATTATCTGTACTTTTTACTCCTTACATTTTAAAAACAGCCTTGTTACTCTATTTCATTTCGGCCTTTAAAAAAACTATCCAGTTAAATTGCTCCATCCGGATAGAGTGAATTTGGTTGTGGTTGTTTCAGATGTTCTTGTCCAGTTTTGTTCTTACATCCGTTCCCTCAGATTCCTGCAACTAAACTTGGATGTACATTCCAATAAAGGTTAGGATAAATGATAACATGCCTCTGAAGTTTGACTTTTTGCACCATTACAATACTTATAGGCAACTAGTCATCATACCTCCTGCTCTCTGAAACACATGTTAATGCTCAATAGTACACATATGTGGTTCTTTAATATATTTGCATTATACTAAGATGCATTCATTTTGTCCTTAATTGCTTTTCCCCCCTTACATTACTTTTACTTTTATACTTTAAGTAGTTTTGAAACCAGTACTTTTATACTTTGACTTGACTAAAAAACTTGAGTTGATACTTGAGTATTTTTAAACTCTAGTATCTATACTTCTACCTGAGTAATGAAGGTGAATACTTTTGACACCTCTGCATCTGCATAATACAACTGCCATAGCTACAGCTTAGACGACACGTTTAAAAGTCTCGGGCCTGTAGAAATAATTATCAAACATTATACTTGCTTTTCAGCATGAGGAAACTCCACACAGATGAAACCATCCGTGTCATTTCCTGTGGTTCTTCAGTCATTTCAAATATGTTCATGATACCCAGCTGTTTTTAAACAGGAACTGTGTTTAAGTACCTCCAGGATGCTTTGCTGCTCCTCATCGGACAGCTTTCGCGGGGCGTCCTTCTCCATTCGTTCCTTCAATAATCTGTTGTACTCCTCATGGGCCCATTGTTCTTCTTTGTAACGCAGCTGCAGGTACGCAGGTGTCTTGCCATAATCCTGCAGACAGAAACAAAACACTTTACTCAAGAGCTTTTTCAAATATAAAACCAGGCTCCAATGTTTAATATCCATCAATAAAGTATACAAGCTGAATCTGGGGCATTTAGGGCTGTGTAGGAGTGATGTTCAGAGGTGGGTAATAACGAGTTACATTTACTTGAGTACGTTTTGGGAAATTTACTTTTAGGAGTAGTTTTGAATCACTATACTTTTTACTTTTACTTGAGTAGATTTGTGAAGAAGAAACTGTTACTCTTACTCCGCTACATTAGGCTACGTTGAGCTGTTACTTTTCTTTTATCCCTTTTATCCGCGTACGCGTCAATCTCATGACATCACTGGGTGATTCTTTGGGAAAAATGTTTGTTTTTGCACGTTTTGTCACATTTACACAGACTCAAACACACACAGAGTTTCTATGAGTTCATGGGCTTGTTCTAGTTCTGGTTAAAAAATAAAAGTACAAAGGCTTGAAATTTTGTGCCACTTGTGCTTAATTTATTTGTTTATTCTATTATTTTATTATTTATTCAAGTACTTGAATTTACTTTAAGCTTATTTTAATTTAAGCTATTTTTTATTAATTTTTAATTCATATTATTTTATTGATTTAATTTGCCTGAAGATGATTATTTTGTACTTTTGTCTGTTTTGAATGGTTGTTAAAAAAATAAATCAGACGTTACTCAACAGTTACTCAGTACTTGAGTAGTTTTTTCACCAAGTACTTTTTTACTTTTACTCAAGTAATTATTTGGATGACTATTTTTTACTTCTACTTGAGTCATATTATTCTGAAGTAACAGTACTTTTACTTGAGTACAATTTTTGGCTCCTCTACCCAGCTCTGGTGATGTTTAATTAATTATGCAGTTTGTATTGCAGGATAAATACCTTTTTCAGGATGTACTTTGGTAGAAGTCCGGAGTTTTCCAGGAGCTGCTTATGCCCATTGCTCATGTCCACACACGTGTGTTTATGAGTCTTCTGCACCGGTGCAGCCGTCTTTACAGACTCCTTTTTGGTGTTAACTTCCATTGTTGGGCGGTCTGTCCTTCTGGGGACCGGTGGCTTCCTCACGGTGCGAGTACGGGCATCGCTGACCTCTTTTGCGCGTTTTGACTCTGAAAAAAAAATAAAAAATTGCAGAAAACATGACAATAGGTAACTAATAATCATGGCCCAAGGGCAAATCAAGGCACTGACCTGGAGAACTTACTTTCAAGCAATTTGGACTCCATTGAATGCTTTTTGAGGTATTTATCTGGAGACGGCACGTCCACTTTCGCCGGTCCCATCATTCTCATGGAATCCTTGGCCAACTTATTTTCAAGAACTACAGTCGGCCTGAACTTGGATATGTACCTTGTTAAAGAAAAGAGCATCAAAATAAATACCCCTCAAAATGGCTACTAAGGTTTGAAATGAAATGAAAACAGAAGATATTATTACTTTTCTTACTAACTAATGTCCTTCTTTACATGTATGGATGTAAATGAGTTAAAAGCACAGAAATTAAATGAACTGAGAGTAGGGATGGACGGTATGGACTAAAAAATGTATCACGATAATTTCTGGCATTTATCCCTAGCTCACACTAGGGAATCACATTTGTCTCTGTTGTTTAATGTGAATAATCTGTTCTGTGCTTTAAGCACATCATGATTCCGGGTTGGAGGAGGTTTTAACTCGTTTTGGCATGTTACGTTGCACATGTATGTGCATCATCTCCTGAAGTGGAAAGCTAGTAAATCTGAATGCAAGCAACCTGGATCAAAACGTGGATATTTACTTTTTGGACTAAATTCCCCTTTTAATATCGACAGAATGGTGGAAAGATGTATTTTGAATTTCATGTGCTGTGTGTGGAAGTTTTAAGTGTTTCTTGGCTCAGTGAGAGTTAAGCTCATAACAATAAAGTAAAGCCTCCCACTGAGATGCGTAAATGTTTGCACACTAGGGATAGGCGGTATGGAGTAAAAAATGTATCACGATAATTTCTGGCATTTATCCTGATAACGATAAAAATGACGATAAAAAAAATACCAATTCAACTCCACCTTTTCAACTATAAATCTATCTCACTCTCAGATCTGCCATGTTTGTTACACAAAAACGTCATCAACGGGAATTTATCTTTCTTTCTTTCTTTCTTTCTTTCTTTCTTTCTTTCTTTCTTTCTTTCTTTCTTTCTTTCTTTCTTTCTTTCTTTCTTTCTTTCTTTCTTTCTTTCTTTCTTTCTTTCTTTCTTTCTTTCTTTCTTTCTTTCTTTCAGGCTCATTTCCTTCCTTCTTCTTTCCCTTCCTTCCTTCCTTCCTTCCTTCCTTGTTTTTCTCCCTTCCTTCTCCCCCTTCCTTCCTTCCTTCCTTCCTTCCTTCCTTCCTTCCTTCCTTCCTTCCTTCCTTCCTTCCTTCCTTCCTTCCTTCCTTCCTTCCTTCCTTCCTTCCTTCCTCCCTCCCTTCCTTCCTTCCTTCCTTCCTTCCTTCCTTCCTTCCTTCATTCCTTCCTTCCTTCCTTCCTTCCTTCCTTCCTTCCTTCCTTCCTTCCTTCCTTCCTTCCTTCCTTCCTTCCTTCCTTCCTTCACGTACGTTGTGTGTGGATTTAACACAGAATCATAAATCAGTTTTACACAAAAACGTCATCAACGGGAATTTATCATTTTTACCGTGAGATACAAATTCTTACCGTGGGGAATTTTTTTGACGGTATATCGTGAACGGTAAAATATCACCCATTCCTAACTGAGAGTCCTTACAAACACCAGGAAACTGGACCACATTACACCGGTCATGAAATCACTACACTGGCTTCCAATGAGTCAAAGGATTATTCAGTTATTCTGCTCCTCACCGGTGGAACAAACTTCCTGTAGACCTGAGGTCTGCTCCAACTGTCAGCTCCTTTAAATCAGGCCTAAAAACATTTCTGTTTAATTAAATATCGAATTAGATATCGCGGTGTACAGATATGGAACTCCAAATCTCACATTATCAAAAGCTCTGCTTCTCTAGAGATTTTTAAAAGAAAATTATCATCTCATTTAATTCACATTTAAAAAATGTGAAAATGAAAAGTTTTCTTTGTTTTTTTTGTTTTGTTTTTTTTTGTATGTTGATGATCTGTAACTATGTAGTTAAACCTTCTTTGTTTTTGTTGATAGTCTTCGTCTTGTTGTGTTTTTGTTTTTTGATTTTTTTGTAATTACTGTTTTAGCCTGTTGGCTTTTTGACCTCTCCTGTCACATTTGTTTTACTATTTTGATTGCAAGTGTTAATTTTATTGTGTGCAAACTAATAAAATAAAAAAAAAAAATAAAAAAAAAAATACTTACCTGCTGTACTCTACTGCCCTTACTTTTTAACAACTTGTGCTTTTTATTATTTTACCTCTTTTCTTATCATTGTATTTGTTATTTATTCTATTTTTTTTTATTTATTCTATTTTATTTAATTGTATTGTATTACTATTTCTTATTTCCCTTATTATTATATTATGTTTATATATTATTATATATTATATATATTATATTATTATTATTATTATTATTATTATTATTATTATTATTATTATTATTAATGTTATATTATTATATATTTTATATATTATTATATTATTTATATATATATATATATTTATTTATTTATTATTTTATTTATATATATATTTATTTATTTATTTATATTTATATATATATATATTTGTTATTATTATTATATTATTTTCCTTTGTAAAGCACTTTGAATTACCTTGCATTGAATTGTACAAATAAACTTACCTTGCCTAAACTTATTTAGAATAAGACAATATTTTCAGTATTTTAACTGGAAAAGTTAAACGTAATCTGTCTTTTTGATATGCACTGGAAGTAATTATCCTACCACATAAATACAAATATAATATATCTCATCACTAGCGACGCTGGCGCGGGTTTCCGGGTTATAAAAACCCAATGTCAACAACATTTCAAAGTAGAGGGCCCCCCCTCTGCCCTAAGGGGCCGCCGCCTCCCCTCACGACGAGGCTCGACTCGCTCGAGGCTTTTATTTTGGCATTATGTGCTCTCTGTGCCTGCAGCTGAGGCCTGTAGCGAAGCCAGAGGGGGGGCAAGGGGGCGGTCGCCCCAGGGCCCACACGTTCAGGGGGGCCCAATGAGAGGGCCCCGTTTTGTGTGATACGTTCATATATAATCGTAAAATTTGTAGGTTATAATAACGATAAAATGTGCATTGTGCGGCCAGTGTAGGTTAATTCTTACTTTACAACTGTCCTGAACGCATCAGGGCTGTGAGCCCACCTGATTGGCTGGAACTTAACTTGTTTCGTTTTTTTACATTTGAACTAACTCGTCTTGTATGTGAGACTGCGGCATTTTGGAGGGAACTTTGGTGCTTTTTCTTCTCCATTTTTCCTCTTTCAGTCTGGATCGTTAAAAAGAAAGGTAAAAGAGAGAAAGGAGAGGCTAGTTGCTTCCTGTCCGCGGCGGAGGTGTGAGGTGAGCGGCGGACAGTCCGCCGCTCTCCTCATATTTTGCAGCGGCGCCGGTGGCTGATGAGGAGGCTAGTGTTAGCTGTAGCGGCCGTTACATTGTTTTCAACGTTACTTGGAATATATTGTTCGAACCGAGGATGATGTTCTGGAGTTCGGAGTCTGTGAATTGGTGCAGCGGCAAACAAGCGCAGAGACAGCAATCGGTGAGCACATAAATAATGATCAGAATGTTGTTATTGCCTTGACCACCTTAATGTACCTTGTGTTGTTGTCAACTGTAATAGACCGCCGTGTCTATTTTCTATTTGAATGCATATTGTGTGCAGTTGATACATTTTTAATAGGCTATGCGTTTTGTTGTGTTTAGACCGCCGTGTCTATTTTCTATTTATAGATCTCATTAATGGCCTTATAGACAATTGTGTCTATATTCTATCTGAATAGATTGTGTAATTGTAGTTTACATTTTATGTTTTAAGTTATATTAAAGATGGTTTTGGCTCAGACCCTGTGAGTCACTGTCACACCAGCACCAAGGACAGCTCTCAGATTGACGGCTGTCAGGCTGCGTGGTGTGTGTGTGTGTGTGTGTGTGTGTGTGTGTGTGTGTGTGTGTGTGTGTGTGTGTGAACTGGTTTGTGGCTTTCTGAGGCACCTAGGCTTGCTTGGCTCAGTAAACGTGAGCATTTGTGTTGTTTGCTGGGTATGATGAGGTGTCCGTTATCTTTAAGTTGTTGAATAGTAAAATAATTATCATAAGGGCCCATTGAGAATGCTCCGCCCCCTCTGTGCTGAAACCCACGCTCTGCCACTGGCGGAGGCTAAAACAAAACAAAAAGGAGCACAGAAACGAAAAGATAGAAAAAGCCATTGTAATGGCACCTTAAGTTCTTTTATTGTAATTTTATTGAGTATGTCTTTGTATTGGGACTGAGTTGGGAATGTTTAATGTGAATTTTATTTATATGCTGCTATGTTGGTCAGTCATGTGTTTTTTCTTATTTATTGTATTTATTTTTTGCCATTTTGTATAAAATACCAGTCTGAGATGGATGTTTGTTTAGCCCTATATGATGCAGTGAGTTGGAACTTGGAGGTCATTGGTATTTTGCTGAATGCAGCAATAAAATGAGCAGGATAATAATTATAATTGTTGTCATGACACTTTCTTTGGCTTTCTCGTTTCTCATTCAGTTTTTACTCCTTATATTGTCTAAAATTGAATAGGGGAATACACAGAGCTTTGCCCTGTTGCACTATTCACCACCCTGCAGTTATTATTATCCTGTGCTATGCATTCATCTGCTGATCTGGAATGGTCTTTTTTGTTATAATCATTGAAGCTGCTTGTGGCTGTCAATCTGTTTCTAAACGACTTAAAGTCATGCAAAGTTAACCGATCCGACCCGTAAGATCCCAAAAATTTTGCGCGTGCGCGCGCTTTGCGCGCACACGCAGTTTAGGCCTCCGCTACGCGGGGGCCCCTTTGAGCTCAGAACCCATAAGGGATTACACCTGGCGACGCCCCTGTATCTCATGTTACTTCAGAATAAAACAGTATTAGTATATTATAGTATATAATTAGGCTCCAAACCAACATTAAGTGACAAACCTTGGTGGTTTCTTCTCGTGAACCTCTTCCTTGGGAAGGAGATTGTAGACTGATTCTTGTGGGTAGCCAGTTTCAGACATCTTAAACAACTTTAAAACGCAAAATCAAAATAAAAAAAATCGTCCAAAAACAAGCTGACCAGTCGAGCAGAATGTGTTGAAATGCCGTTGCTAGGCAACCCAGGAGCAAACGTGGGTATTTCAGGTGCAGCGGAATCCCGTAGGAAGTACTTATTTGGAATATAAACAGACATGTTGCGTTGTGTTTGAATAACATTGTTACTACGATACAAAAACGAACTTTCACATTGTTTGAAATAATTTGGTTATTCTCGAAAGCCAAATTAGTCAATTTGATTGTGAGACCATAATAAACAGAACAATAACACCAGTCGGAGTGCTGAATTCCGAGTTTCCAACGTGAACCTGAAGGTAGCACTAGAAACGCTAAAACGTGAGAAATAGTTTTGTTTCAAAATATTATAGGGGCTATGGAATTGATCAAAACGCGTAATAAAAATGACAGCCATGGATAAAGTGTGTATTGTTTTTCAAAACAGACATTTTATAAGGCGTGTTATTTATGCATTTTGTTCCTCGTGGCTTGCCGTGAGCCGTACAAAGTCCCATTTGACCATGTTCCTGTCACGGTTAAAATATAATTCCTGGATATAATAATCCATTCACCCATATACATTAATATATAACTCATTAATAGAGTTAAAAGGTGGAGAACAGTCATTTCACGTGAGTGTTATGATTTATGATACGGTCGCTGCCGCAATCCAAGTTACAGTTTACAGTTACAGATTAAACTAATTGTAACTTGGTTTTCTGATCTGCACGTAAGAAAAGAGGGATAGTAAATCATTAAGCTTGATTGTATTTATTCCAGTTTTTCAGATGGTTATCTGTTTTGCTGAATATCGATAGTACTGAGTTGTTTCTTTGTGTATGCATATTATGTAGCCACCAGGGGGCGCCAAAGACACGGCTTCAGACTAACAATGGTATTTAAAAATAACCTTAATTTGTAATCACCGAAACAAGAACATGTAAGTACTTCATTGAGAAGTGCTTACATTACGCCTCAGATATGCAGTCTGTGTTGTGATCAGACATTTTTGGGGGAAATATAGTGAGTTTAAATGGGGTTTTCCAAGTGTTTTGATTGTTTGCTTTTTTGCAACTTTGTGACTGTATAAGTCAGTAAGTAAGTAAAATGTATTTATGTACACAAAAAAATAAAACCACATCAATAATAACACGAATAAAACACTACAATAAAAGTAGAAATACGATAAAAACAAGACAATACCGATAAAAAAAATCCTAAAATAAAAGTACTATAGCCTACGTATAAACACATGAATTCAAAGTTTTATGACATTTGTCTGTGAAAATTTAAAAACATCCAGTTTTCTCTCAAATTTACAGTGTTATCAGCTCAAATTCCTGAATTTTCATTTGTAAATTTATAAAACAAGAAATTTTTTTTCCTCTTTTTCAAACAATTTACCTACGATAATTTGCAGCTGTGTTCGCTCTGGGTACCTCAGTTTATTTATTTTGCACAGAACCCTAAAAAGCTAGAATCAGAATCAGAATCAGA
The DNA here is from genome assembly GCF_033807715.1 of Cololabis saira. Lineage (NCBI taxonomy): Eukaryota > Metazoa > Chordata > Actinopteri > Beloniformes > Belonidae > Cololabis > Cololabis saira. The sequence goes on from NC_084608.1 coordinate 31,688,025, forward strand.
ATCATCTTTATTGGCCAGGTTCGAACATTGTCCAACAAAGAATTTGACTCCGGTAATTTCGCTCTTTGGTGATAAAATAAAATGAACAATAAAACAAATGTGGTATTTCTATGATACAGAGTAAACAGTAAACATTTAAGGTGCAGCAGTTTGAGGTAGAGAGAGAAAAGAAAAGAAAAAGGGACAGTTCTGAATAAAAATAAACATAACCTATTTACAATTTTACAGGGCAATTATACAAAAAAAATACAAAAAATTATACAAATTATACAAAAGAGAAGATTTTGAGCATGTGTTAACGTGATAAGGAATTTCATACTTTTACTGACGCTTATGACCTAAGAACAGAATGTTTTAAATGAAAGATAATTGACTGATTTCTGTACTTTCCAGAGGAGACACGGCTGCTCCTGTTCGATTCCTGAATGGGTTTACTGAATGCAAGTCAGCTTGCAGCCAAAACTGCTACATGCTTTCTGCACCGTCTTTCAAAGTCATGGGTTTCCACCAAAACCTGCCTCCCGAGGGACAAGAACATCGTGCTCATGGGCCTCCCCGGGGCAGGAAAGACCACCGTGGGGAAGATAGTGGCCCAGAAACTTGGCCTGCCTGCCGTGGACATCGATGACGACGTCTTGGAGACGCAGTGGAAGATGCCCGTGGCTGCCAAGCTGGCTGCGGTGGGCGCCGAGCATTTCCTGGAGGAAGAAGGTCGGGTGTTGTGTAACTTTTCTGCCTCTGGGTGCGTGGTGTCCCTGACGGGCTCCAACCCCCTCCACGCCGAGGCCATGCAGCACGTGAAGCGCAGCGGGCTGGTGGTCTACCTGGACGTGGACAGTGAGGACATCGTTCACAGACTCAGCAGGATGAAGGTGAACAGGATAGTGGGCCAGGAAGCGGGTGTGTCCATGAGAGATATTCTGCTGTACAGGAAGCAGTTTTATGAGAAGTGGTTGGACGTGCGGGTGCTGTGTGGGACCGGAGACACGGAGGGGGAAGTAGCGGAGAAGGTGCTGAAGGCCGTGGAGAGATACGAGAAGCACGATGAGGAAATGTACGCGTCAACCAGGTAAGTAAGTAAGTAAGTAAGTAAGTAAGTAAGTACATTTTATTTGTACAGCGCCCTTCACAGACCATGCTCACTAGGGCTGGGGATCGATTCAAATGTCAAGACTCGATTCGATTCCGATTCTTAAGATTCAGAATCGATTATCAAGATTTGATTTGATTCGATTCGATTCCGATATTGATTTGGGTTAGTGTTATTAAAACTGTTTTTTGAGCTGTTGCATGAATTATATGACTGTAGTTATGCAAAATATTACTACTAGTATTATATTGAGATTCAACAGCAAGTATTGGCAGCTAATGATGCTGTAAGGACCAATCAGCTCCCAGAATGCTGATAGAACTGCTTTCAGAAACATCATGTGGGTCAGAATTATCAAACAGATCCAGGGAGGAAACAGAGACGATGAAATCGGTTTAATTTTTCTCACGTTTTTATTTGTTCCATTTTCGGTCTATTTTGGTTTTTCATTTTTGAGCATTTGGTTTTAAGCATTTTTGGCAAATGTAACCCCAAGACAGTATATAAAGTTTATTTTTTTATTTAAAAGGGATCCCCATTAGTCTTCGCCATGGGAAAACTATTCTTCCTGGGGTCCACACATAGACATACACAAGATAATATAAAAGATGATAATATAATAATAATATAATAACATAACAATAAAGATGACAATAATCCAACTCAAAAAGGGTGAAAAACTTCACTATAATTCCTGAAATAATAAATTGAACCAAAATAAAAGATTAAGTAACCAACCATCCACATCATAGAAGTATATATATATATAGAAGTATAAATATATATTACATATCATAATATACTCATACATTATAATATACTCATACTTCTAAACCATATATACACCATATATACACTCATAGCCTACAGAGATAAAGTAATGAAATATAGACAATTTATGCAATTATAACCTAACACTTATAACCCCCCCCCCCCAAAAAAAAAAAATCAAAAAAAAAAATCGATCTTTAGACATATGAATCGATTTTTAGGAATTAATATGAGAATCGATTTAGAATTGGGAAATCGATTTTTTCAACACAGGCCTAGTGACAACATTTTCCTGAGTTTAGAGATATTCCTCAGATGAAAGAAGCAATTCCTTGTCTGCAGGTGTGACGGCTCCAGACTGTCGGAGCAGAAGAGACACTTCAGCGACGTGGTGGTGGAGGGTCTGGCCCCGGATGGAGGACTGTACGTTCCCCTGAACGGCTTCCCCAGGTTTAGTGAGCGTGAGTGGCTGAGGTTAGTGTCCATGTCCTACCCAGAACGGGCTTCGGTTTTACTGGAACGCTGCATCCACCCGCTGGACGTCCCTGCCCTGGATCTGAGAGCCATGACCTCCAGGGCGTACGGGTCAAACTTCTCCAGCGACAGAGTCGCACCGGTGAAGCATCTGGTGGACAACCAGTACGTGCTGGAGCTTTTCCACGGCCCCACCGCCTCGTTCAAGGACCTGGCCCTGCAGCTGATGCCCCAGCTGTTCTCCTTCTGCCTCCCGCCCATGTGCAACTACCTGGTCCTGGTGGCCACGTCTGGGGACACGGGCAGCGCCGTGCTCAGCGGCTTCGGCGGGCTGAGCGCGGGCGACGGGCGGCGCACCGGCGTGCTGGTGTTCTTCCCGGAGGACGGCGTGAGCCGCATCCAGAAGCTGCAGATGACGAGTTTTGGGGACGGCAACGCCCGGGCCGTCGGCGTGCGGTCGGACTTCGACTTCTGCCAGAGGAGCATCAAGAGGATGTTTGGGGAGGCCGGGCTCGCCGGGCATCTGGCCGTGGAGTACGGGACGGTGCTCAGCACCGCCAACTCCATCAACTGGGCGCGGCTGCTGCCGCAGGTGGGTGACGGTCTTGGACACACACAATCAAGTTTTGGACTTTCCAAAAAAAAAAACAGACAACAAAACATTAGGTAAAACTAAATTAGCATATTTCAGCAGCACGTCAATCTACCACAGGCAGGCGGCACATAGTTGAGATTAATCAAATGAAATCAAATCAAACTTTATTTATACAGCACTTGTCATACACGAGTAACGCAAATTGCTTTACATAATAAAATCAACATTTAACATAGAAAATTTTAAGTATAAGTATATTCAATTCAATTCATATTTATTTCGAGCAATAAACATAACATAAATTACCTGTCTGACCTGTGATAAAAATACCCTTTATCAGGTTTATCAGGTGCAGGTTCAAAATACAAATTAATTCGTCAACACTCGAAAGGGAGTGGGAAGAAGAAAATGTATTTAATCCCACCCCTGTTTCTCATTAACAACTTGATAGATTTTTTTTTTTTTTTTTTAGGCTTCCTCCTGTCTCAACATTTGAACCAAAAAAATGAAAAAAAGACCTATATCAAATTATAATAAAAACATTTTTCTACAGTTCACCTCACCTAAATTCACACACATTGTGGCCATGAAATGCAGATGCATTTCATGGCCACAATGTGTGCAAATCCAGGAACAATGTATATAGTAATATTTATAGTTAACCGTTAACTTATATTTATAATAAACCGTTAACTTATATTTATAATAAATACCAGCAATGGTAAGAGTAACAATACCAGAAGGTAATGGACATAATGGACATGGACATATAGTACATACATACACGTCAGTGATGGTCAGAACAACAGTACCAGAAGGTAATGGACAATACAAACTTACTAAATGAGGAACAACAATTACACAAACATTCAAGACCGAAGTTGATTAAACAAAGTGTTACCACCCGCTCTCTTTATAATTTGACCAGACCATGTGTTTATATAGCAATTTAAATCTGTGGATATTTTGGCATTGCTTGTGTTGGATATCCAGCCTGTTCCAAAGTCTCATATTAAGTTATGAAATCTCATGGGATGTTAAACTATAGTATTATTATATTGTTATATATTATAGTATGGTGATATAATTTTGTTATATGTTATAATATTATAAAATTATTATGTTATATTAGGATATTACTACTGTATTTTCTGCACTATAAGGCGCACCGCATTATAAGGTGCACTAAATATGTGGTGAAATACCGTACTATAGTGGCTGAGGTTGAGTTACGTACCTACCTGATGGAGCTGCGCTACAGGAAATGCTACAAAATCCTACAGCAAATGCAAAAAAAAAACAAAAAAGAAGAAAAGTACCGTATGTCAAACTTTATTAACAAAATGAAAAAAAGTCAAAGTCGCCATTATGCGAGTCAGCGTCGCTGCTGTTGTCTTGAACGTCTGTGACGATTCCTGACGTTTTTAGCGCCATTATTTTGGCAACACCAACTACATTACCCACAATCCCCCTGACTACAGTAACAGAAATGACTGTAATGATCATATATATGGCGCACTGCCGGTTTTTGAGAAAATTAAAGGCTTTTAGGTGCGCCTTATAGTGCAGAAAATACGGTATATTATTATGCTATATTTATATTATATCGGGCTATATGATAATTATTTATTTGTTTACTTATTTATTCTCAAATTAATATTCTTAATTTATTTATCTACTTTCATCATCTTATTTACACACACACACACACACACACACACACACACACACACACACACACACACACACACACACACACACACACACACACACACACACACCTAGATACATATCATTGTAACTGATGTCGTCTTTTGTCGCTGTTTGCACTGTATGTTAATAAAAAAAAAAAAAGTAACATAGAAAAACTCACACTCATGTCATGGTCAAAAACACACATCAGGTTCCAACATAGACATTAAAACATAATCACAAACATCATAAAAAAAAAAATAAATAAATAAATAAATAAAAACATAAATACCTTAATAAAAAAATAAATACCTAAATAAATAAATACCTGGCTTGACTCTGAAGTGAGAAACGATATCTTGGGGATCTTTTACACCAGGACTCCCCACCAATACTATTACATCTGGCGTTGAATTGACGGCTTTGTATCTTAACTTACTCTGTTATCTAAAATTCTCCCCCATCCGCTGATCCAGGGACTCGTTTGAACATTTTGGGTCTCAAAACAACTCAAAACAACATATTTTAATGTATATTACATCACTTGGACAGGTGACGTTATCCTAAACAATTACCCCTCACAGGCATAGTTTTTTGATGCTACGACCTCTGTACATACTCATACTTTACTATCAGTTATCTCTTATTATTTTCAACTGTATAGTGTAGTGTTTTATTGCCTTTATTGTGCATTCTGCTTTTATCTGTACGGTGACCTTGAGCGTCATAAAAGCTGCCTTTTAGGGCTGCAACCAATGACTGTTCTGATAGTTGATTATTTTTTGATTATAGAAACGATGAGTCAATTAATCAGATTCTGAATCTCATCATTGTGAAAGGGCTTTTATTTCCTCCCAGCTTTTAAATGTGGTTGTTTAAATGATGTGGGAATTTAAAGTAAGATATCAGAGAGATGGACACATTTAAAAATACATTTCTTGATTAACTTTTTTTTATTAGCATTTTTTTTTGACGACATTGACTTATCGTTCCACTTCTAGGGCCTATGATTGATAATAATATCATAATAATAATCATTTTTATTATTATTGCTGAGTGTAAAATGTGCTGTTTTCTCTTCAATAATACGGTAAGTTTATTGAGTGAAATAAAACATCTTATTCTTACCTTTTTAAAACTACAATCAAAGGAAGAGCAGATTTGGGCACAATAATCAATATTTCATTTCATGCGTTTCATTTGACATCGTTTCACTTGTGAAGTCTGCCGATCGTACCTTTTTTTTAATTTATTTATTTATTTTTAATAAAAATATGAATTAAAATATTTTTATTAGGGGGTAAGGCACAGTAGAACAGGAATCAATGACACATTTACATTGAGTATCACATTATTTCTGTATGGCAATTTACAATATATTACGATGGAGTATTAGGGCCAAACTAAGACAAAAAAAAAAGTCATAATAATATGAGAATAAAGTCGTAAAATAACGAGAATAAAGTCATAATATTACGAGAATAAAGTCGTAATATTTTGAGAATAAAGGCATAATATTACGAGAATAAAATATATTATAAATATATAAATCTAACTTCACAAGATGCTCAATATTCCTCATTTTAACACAGGGAGAAGATGCTGTTCCTGTTAGAGTTCTCACAAATTATATTCTCATAATATTACAACTTTATTCTCATAAATTACGACTTTATTCTCGTAATATTACGACTTTATTCTCGTAATATTACGACTTTATTCTCGTAATATTACAACTTTATTCTTGTAATATTACGACTTTATTTTCATAATATTATGAGTTTATTCTCATAATATTACGACTTTATTCTCGTAATATTACGACTTTATTCTCGTAATATTATGAGTTTATTCTCATAATATTACGAGTTTATTCTCGTAATATTACGACTTTATTGTCGTAATATTACGACTTTATTCTCATAATATTATGACTTTATTCTCATAATATTACGACTTTATTCTCGTAATATTACGACTTTATTCTCAAAATATTACGACTTTATTCTCGGAATATTACGACTTTATTCTCGTAATGTTACGACTTTATTCTCAAAATATTACGACTTTATTCTCGGAATATTACGACTTTATTCTCGTAATGTTACGACTTTATTCTCGTAATATTACGACTTTATTCTATTACGACTTAATTCTCGGAATATTACGACTTTATTCTTGTAATGTTACGACTTTATTCTCGTAATGTTACCACTTTATTCTCGTAATATTACGACTTTTTCTCGTAATATTACGACTTTATTCTATTACGACTTTATTCTCGTAATATTACGACTTTATTTTCATAATATTACGACTTTATTCTATTACGACTTTATTCTCGCAACATTATGACTTTATTCTCGTAATTTTTACGACTTTATTCTCATAATATTACGACTTTATTCTCATAATATTACGACTTTATTCTCGTAATATTACGACTTTATTCTCGTAATATTATGAGTTTATTCTCATAATATTACGAGTTTATTCTCATAATATTACGAGTTTATTCTCGTAATATTACGACTTTATTGTCGTAATATTACGACTTTATTCTCATAATATTACGACTTTATTCTCATAATATTACGACTTTATTCTCGTAATATTACGACTTTATTCTCAAAATATTACGACTTTATTCTCGGAATATTACGACTTTATTCTCGTAATGTTACGACTTTATTCTCGTAATATTACGACTTTATTCTATTACGACTTAATTCTCGGAATATTACGACTTTATTCTTGTAATGTTACGACTTTATTCTCGTAATGTTACCACTTTATTCTCGTAATATTACGACTTTATTCTCATAATATTACGACTTTATTCTATTACGACTTTATTCTTGTAATATTACGACTTTATTCTCATAATATTACGACTTTTTTCTATTACGTCTTTATTCTCGCAACATTATGACTTTATTCTCGTAATTTTACGACTTTATTCTCATTATATTATGACTTTATTCTCGTAATTTCCCAAAAATGTGTTGTCTTAGTTTGGCCCTAATACTCCGTCGTAATATATAGATATTGACACCATAGTTAAACATCTTCTCCTCTTGCAGGTGGTCTATCATTCCTCCTGTTACCTGGACCTCTGCAGAGACGGCGTCATCAAGTTCGGGGATCCCGTTGATCTCTGCATCCCTACCGGTAACTTTGGCAACGCCATTTCCGCCATCTATGCCAAGGAAATGGGCATCCCGATCAGAAAAGTCATCTGTGCGTCCAACCACAACCGCGTGGTGGCCGACTTCATGTCCACGGGCGAGTACGACCTGCGGGGACGGCCAATGCTGCTCTCTCACTCCCCGGCCATCGACATCCTCAAGTCCTCCAACCTGGAGAGGTTCGTCCATCACGTTTCTGGCAGAAACAGCGGCCTCGTCCAGGACCTGTTCACTCGGCTGGACTCGCAGGAGCACTTTCAGGTCCCCGTGCCTCTCCTCGGCAAGATGCAGCAGGAGGTTAGTTAGTTAGTTAAGATTTATTTTGGTCAATCACAAACATAAAAATCAAAGAACAAGATAACACACGGTTTTTCCCTGGTCAACATTGTGATTATTTTGACCGAAAAGGTCTGGGCTTGAAGCATAAAGCTTATCTTGCCCACCTTTTAACAGAATATAGTATACAAAAAGAACAAATGAAGTATCATTAGTCTACACAAAATAATAATAATAGTAATAATAACAATAATGACGATGATGATAATAATAATAATAGTAATATTAATAATACTAGCAATAATAATGATAATAATAATATGATAATATATAATATATATATATATTATCATATATCATTATATCATTATATATTATCATAATAATAAAATGATAGCTCTGAAAACAGAAAGTGAAAAGATGCTAAAGAAACCGACAAAACCAATTTAGGTTGTCATTTCATCTCATGCATGTGTACATTCTTCTTTGTTTGCTTATTGTGTTTCTACCTTGCTTTGAATAATATCTTGTATGCTTTTATTGAGTTTGCTAGTTTAAGGTCGTTGTGTAATGAGTTCCACAGTTTTACTCCTAAAATAGATAAACATCTGCCCTTTGTATTTGTTATGGTCATGCCAAGTAGTGGCATGACCATATTGCAATCGTCCAGAATGGCCCAAAGGGCAATGTTGCTAGCATTTTGCTAACAAGCTATAGTCGCAAAAGTCCCACTGTGCACCAGCGGGTGTACAGCATGACCCTGCTCTGTTGTGGAAAAGAAAAAAATCCCCAAAAAATAAAACACGGCTGGAAAAACCTGAAAAATGAAGGCGATATATTAGTATAAAGAAAAGGTTTCCCTTTTCTTCCTTATTATTCTTATTCCGCACTCTTTTTTCGTCCGTTAATACGGCCTGAACCGCAATGTGCACCCATGCATGGCATACATCGTTGGATGCGTCTCCATCGTGCCTCGATGGGCATTACTTTTCTCAGTCAAAAGTGTTACCGTGGCAACGCTAGATGCCAAAAAGCCAAAAAAAAGGTGAAAATTCGGACGCTTATTGCTCGGCCGAACTTTATCGTAGAGACATCGTTCAAACTTTCAAACACTCGGCCCGATTGGCACTAACGGACCGTTAGTGCCAATTATGCCAATTATGCCAATTATTACACTTTTTGCAAAATTTACCTTTAATTTTTTTTTTTATTTCCATTTGACTTTGGACGCTTGTTGCTAGGCAACAGATTATCATAGAGACATCCTACAAATGTTCCCCGACTCGGGACGCTGTGGACTTCAACATATTCAAATTTCATGAAGCTGTGATTTAAGGAAATTTTATGTCAAAATCCATGCCAAATGGCCCCATTCATTCGGATGGAGTTTTTTACCACGGTGAAAAAAAAACCTATCAGTTAACGTAGGCTGAACCGCAACGTGCACCCATGCATGGCATACATCATTAGATGCGTCTCCATCGTGCCTCGATGGGCATTACTTTTCTCAGTCAAAAGCGTTACCGTGGGGACGCTGGATGCCAAAAAGCGCACCCCATTAATAACTATGGGGAGCACAGGAATGAATGAAACCGTAAACACCTCAAACTGACATAGAACCGCCCCGAACACAAACACTACAGCCCCAAACCAAAGCAGCAAGAGGGGACGAATGGGCAGAAGGGCATGCCCATATCAAAATTTCCTGAAATTTTCTAGTTCTTATTGCTGTTGTGTCAAACATTGCTGTTCCCCTGAGGTCGTGTTCCCCCTCTCTAGGCTTGAACAGTTCCTGCATGCAGCCCGGAAGTAAATTGTTGTAAGCCTTGTATATTATCACAGTGGTGTTCAGATTAACTATGTCTTGGAATTTAAGTGTATTGTTTTGAATGAAAAGTGGGTTTGTTGGTGCACGATAATCAGCCAAGTTTACAATTCTAATTGCTTTTTTTTGTAAAATATAAATGGGTTGGATTATTGATTTGTACGTATTCTCCAGGTTCTGGCCGGCTGGTGTTCTGAGGACGACTGCTTGGCCGCCATCCGCAGCGTCCACGGGCAGACGGGTTACGTCATGGACCCGCACACTGCGGTGGCCAAAGTGGTGGCCGACCGGCTGCAGGACGGCTCGTGCCCCGTGGTGCTTTGTTCCACCGCTCACTACGGGAAGTTCGCCCCCGCCGTGTTCAAAGCTTTACGGATCCAGAATGTTCCTCAGGAGCCTGGAGAACAGCTGAGGGAGTTGGACGCGGCTGCGTCCGGCCCGCCGGCGCACAGGAGCATGGAGGAACGGCTGAAGAGCGGAGGGAGGGAACACGTGGTTCGCCAGGCCGACTACGGCGGGTTGGTGGAGGAGGTGGAGAGCATGATTCACCACTGCTTTTTGAAGGCCATGTAGAAGGAAACATTTATCTTAAATGATGATTAACTTCAAGTAAATAGTAAAAAAAAAATCTTATCTTCGTCTCATCCAAAGATGTAAAAATAAAATAATAAAACTGCTTCTGAAGTCCAGACCAGAGGTCGGCAACCCGCGGCTCTAGAGCCTCTTTTTTTAGGGCCCGAGCACTTGCAGTGCGAAGGCCCTATTGTAATTGCAGGAATTATTCTTCTTCTTCTTCTTATTGTTCTGACAAAAGGAAGGCCTTTTTGCCCCCCTAAACGTGCCCAAAAAGTCACCAAATTTTGCATGCAAGCCAGGTCTGGCGAAAAATTTGATATTTAATGGTTTGCATTAATGGGCGTGGCAAAATGGCTCAACAGCGCCCCCTTGAAAACTTTGTGCCTCAAGCCCCACAATGCGGTTTGTCGTACATGCACGAAAATCGGTACACACCTGTATCAGTACACAACTTAAAGAAAAGTGTCTGGGCGTCATGTCGAGAAACCGAACAGGAAGTCGGCCATTTTGAATTAATCGCGTCATTTTGGCGAAATTGATGCCTTCCTTCGGCAGTTAATACGGCCCGAACCGTAACGTGCACCCAGGTGTGTTATACATCAAAATGTGCGTCTCCATCCTCCGACACCACGCATTACTTTTCTCTTTCAAAAGCGTTACCGTGGCAACGCTAGACGCCAAAAAGTGTGCCCACCCTTCATCTGATTGGTTCAGACAGAAAAAACTTTGTGCCTCAAGCCCCATAATACGGTTTGACGTACATGAACGAAAATCGGTACACACCTGTATCATGTCGCAACTTAAAGAAAAGTCTCTTGGCGCCGTGGCCGAAACCGAACAGGAAGTCGGCCATTTTGAACATTCTGAATTAATCGCGTAATTTTGGAGCAATATATGCCATTCCTTCGAGAATTAATACGGCCCGAACCGTATCGTGAACCCAGATGTGTTATACATCAAAATGTGCGTCTCCATCCTGCGACTACACGCATTACTTTTCTCTTTCAAAAGTGTTACCGTGGCAACGCTAGACGCCAACAAGCGCACCCCCCCTTCATCTGATTGGTCCATATTTGATAGTTCCCCAAAAGGCACCAAATTTGGCACGCAAGCCAGGCCTGGCGATAAATTTAATATTTCATGGTTTGCATTAATGGGCGTGGAAAAATGGCTCAACAGCGCCCCCCGGAAAACTTTGTGCCTCAAGCCCCACAATACGGTTTGATGTACATGCACGAAAATCGCTACACACCTGTATCATTTCACCACTTAAAGAAAAGTCTCTTGGAGCCATGGCCGAAACCGAACAGGAAGTCGGCCATTTTGAAAACTGATTGGTCCATATTTGATAGTTCACCAAAAGTCACCAAATTTGGCATGCAAGACAGACTTGGCGATAAATTTGATATTTCATGGTTTGCATTAATGGGCGTGGCCTAACGGCTCAACAGCGCCCCCTAGAATACTTTTCTCTGCCATAAATTTTGAATGGTTTGACATAGAGAGTCGTGGGTGGTGTCATGGGACTCTGTATGGAGTCCTTGAGCTTCGTTGGCCTTAATTAGCCCCGCCCCTTGTTCTGATTGGTTGTCCCTTTTTTCTGCTATAACTTTGGAATGGTTTGACATAGGAAGTCGTGGGTGGTGTCATGGGACTCTGTAATGAGTTCTTAAGCTTCGTTGGCCTTAATTAGCCCCGCCCCTTCTTCTGATTGGTTGTCCCGATTTTCTGCTATAACTTTGGAATGGTTTGACATAGAGAGTCGTGGGTGGTGTCATCAGATTCTGTATGGAATCCTTGACCTTCATTGGCCTGAATTAGCCCCGCCCCTTCTTCTGATTGGTTGTCCCTTTTTTCTGCTATAACTTTTGAATGGTTTGACATAGTCGTGGGTGGTGTCATTTCTGATATGCTTATGGGGGGCGGTGGCCGTGAGTGCGAGGGCCCGTTCATCGCTGCTTGCAGCTTTAATTTCTCTTTTTTTTTCTTTATTTCTTCTTTTTTCTCTTTTCTTCTTTTTCATTTCCTTTTTAATCTTGACTTTCTTGAAATTTTGACTTTTTTCTCAACATTTCAACTTTTTTCTCGAAATTTTGACTTTTTTCTCAACATTTCAACTTTTTTCTCGACATTTCAACTTTTTTCTCGAAATGCATAATGAAAAAAATTATCTTCCCCCAGTTATTTTCAGTCTTTTTTTCCTTTTTTTCTTCTCTTTTTTTTTCTTTATTTCTTCTTTTTTCTCTTTTCTTCTTCTTTTTCATTTCCTTTTTAATCTCAACATTTCGACTTTTTTCTCAACATTGCGACTTTTTTCTCAACATTTCGACTTTTCTTGCGACATTTCAACTTTTTTCTCGACATTTCGACTTTTTTCTTGACATTTCAACCTTTTTCTCGAAATTTTGACTTTTTTTCAACATTTCGACTTTTTTCTCAACATTTCGACTTTTTTCTCGAAATTTTGACTTTTTTCTCAACATTTCAACTTTTCTTGCGACATTTCAACTTTTTTCTCGAAATTTTGACTTTTTTTCAACATTTCGACTTTCTTCTCGACATTTCGACTTTTTTCTCGAAATTTTGACTTTTTTCTCGACATTTCAACCTTTTTCTCGAAATTTTGACTTTTTTTCAACATTTCAACTTTTTTCTCGACATTTCGGCTTTTTCTCGACATTTCGACCTTTTTCTCGAAATTTTGACTTTTTTCTCAACATTTCAACTTTTCTTTTGACATTTCAACTTTTTTCTCAACATTTCGACTTTTTTCTCAACATTTTGACTTTTTTTCAACATTTCAACTTTTTTCTTGACATTTTGACTTTTTTCTCGAAGTGCATAATGAAAAAAATAATCTTCCCCCAGTTATAACTAATATAGAAACATGCAGCATGTGTTGCCTTCATTCTAAGGCTTATACAAGACTTCTCATTTTTAGCGGCTCCAGACATATTTGTATTTTGTGTTTTTGGTCTAATACGGCTCTTTCAACATTTTGGGTTGCCGACCCCTGGTCCAGACTGATGAGCTGGCAGAGACCAGAGACGTCCGGAAGCTCAAAGACGAGCACGCACTCGGATGACGCCGCCACAAACCTTTAAACTCATTGATTATGCACCTGATTGGTTAAATATTTCTTTATTAGCTGAAGTCTTGGCCCTGTAGATGGGGACGTCTGCTACTGGACTCCACTGACACGCCAGCGAGAGTATACGAGTATTACTGCGAGAGGAAGGTCAGATATACGGTTAGTGTGATGTAAAATCAATACCTGCAGTTAGGGAGACCATTATCTCTAACTTCATTTGTGTGCTCGTGCACTGAGCCGCTCAGTGTGTATTTGTAATGTATTTTCCTACTTTTATTTTTTGATCCTCAACAATAAATGTTTGCACTAATAAAAGTTGGCAGGAAAATAGCTTTTTAATTGTGAATTAATATTTATAATTGTCTTTTCTACTCAAAGGCTAACAGCATGTGGAATAAAAGTATAGCTGAGGATATTTGAAGCTCAGTCAATAAGTCCTGAGTACTTACAGTCCTACGAAGCGTTTGTTCGGCCTCGGTAAGGTTTGGGTTTAATCACCTTGGGATACATTGATGAATGATCGTTCTCTCTTTGCCAGTAAAACCTTGTTGTTGAGGGTGTTATTAGCAATTCTCCTGCCATCTTGTTGGTTTTAAGTGATTGCACTTGAATGCTCAGTTGGAGTCATCCTGTAAAACCCGCTGGGATTGGTTCGGTGCATTCTGTACCAAATGATAAATGTCCCAGACCCATAACACAAAGGGCATATTTCTGTCTATATAACTAAAAAAATCAAAAAATGTTAGCTTTTGTTCTTTCTTTGCACTCGAGAAAAGTTACTCAAATACAGGACTGTCTCAGAAAATTAGAATATTGTGATAAAGTTCTTTATTTTCTGTAATGCAATTAAAAAAACCTAAAATGTCATACATTCTGGATTCATTACAAATCAACTGAAATATTGCAAGCCTTTTATTATTTTAATATTGCTGATTATGGTTTACAGTTTAAGATTAAGATTCCAAGAATATTCAAATTTTTTGAGATATGATATTTGAGTTTTCTTAAGGCTGTAAGCCATGATCAGCAATATTAAAATAATAAAAGGCTTGCAATATTTCAGTTGATTTGTAATGAATCCAGAATGTATGACATTTTGGTTTTTGTATTTGCATTACAGAAAATCACAATATTCTAATTTTCTGAGACAGTCCTGTATTTATTAGGTTCATTTAAGCCAGTTTGTGCACATTTCCTTCATTTATCAAGCGTGTGCCCTTTAACTTCTCCTCAAACAGTTCCTCTTCATCAACCATTGGGCGGTACTTTTTATACTTTTACAATAGTGATACTCAGTCCTGGAGTTGAGGGGGATGAGGGGGGATGGCATCCCCCCCTGAAATAAAAACAGTCCAAATCATCCCCCCTGTAAAACTGCCATCCCTCCTTTCCATCCCTTATGTCATTTCACCAATGAATGTTGTTTTACTGCTATTTCAACATTTAGAGTCATCACCAGAAAAATAACTTATTTGACAATTTTCACCTGTTTCAAGTAAATTTTCACTTGAAATAAGTAGGAAAATCTGCCAGTGTGACAATATTTATCTTCTTATTACAAGCAATAAAATCTTGTTCCATTGGCAGATGTTTCTACTTATTTTAAGTGAAAATCTACTTGAAACAGGTGGAAATTTATGTTTTTTTCCAGTGATGAGTCTTGTTTTAAATGTAATAAGATTTTTTTACTAAAATTAGACATTTTAACTAGAAATAAGGCAAATATTCTTGTTAAGATTTTGAGTTTTTGCAGTGATCCATTTTACTTATCCTGTGAAGGACAGAGTCATATTGATAAGTTCAGAAAACTGTTTTTTATTGTTGTGTTTTGATGTATTTGATGTAAGCCCAGTGGATATTTAAAGCTTACAGAAGGCTGCATTTAACTGCTGCTATGTCATTCCTGCAGTATTTCTGCAGCTGTTTTGGTCACTGCTATTATTTGTAATATATTATATTATTTGTAATCAGCACAAATTATCTGTCCCCATATGATAAAATCCACCATCCCCCCTGATTTCTTTTTACAACTCGAGTACTGGTGATACTATTACTGATCTAACGTGACCAAAAAGTTTGGCAAAGATGCAAATCTTGTGTTTTAGGATTTTTTGCTGCTCCATTTCTTGCAGCGTTGATTCCCTTGATCACAGAATCCCACGTTTATCTGTACTTTGACCCTTTGATCACCGCGGGGGAGGGTTAGCTCCCCGGTTTCATCTGCCTCGTACTCGTTAAGTCCTACTGATTGTTAGCAGAAATACAGGGAAGCAGGAGACATTGTGGTCTGATGTGTTGGAGATGCGTTTACCGGCAGAGACGCAGTACCTTTGAATGTTGAAACGGTCGGGGATGCGAGAACGCTGCTGCTGAGAATACAGCACATGAAAGCACCGCCTACATCATCATCAGGAACTTCAAACAGAGGCTCAACTATAGTCGAGAAAGCCTCAGGATGTTCAAAAGTGTCCGGCGTGGGCCGGGACCGCTTCCTTTGAGGATTCGATTAAAGAAAGTGCTGATCCTGCACAGCGGCGGCGGCTGGCGTGTGTAGATACACCGGCGAGGCCAAAACAACAGTCTGGTGTCAAGTAGGTCACCGAAGAAGAATCTCTCTAAGAACAAATTAATCTTTAAATATTATTATTTAGAAATCAAGATTACTGAAACTCGATGATTTGGTTAAGTTACAGACACTCACAATCATGTACACAGATAAATGTAAAGCATTAGGGATGGGCGGTATGGACTAAAAAATGTATCACGATAATTTCTGGCATTTATCCCGATAACGATAAAAATGACGATAAAAAAAATACCAATTCAACTCCATCTTTTTTAACTATAATCTATATGTTACACAAAAAACTCAACCGGAATTTTTCTTTCTTTCTTTCTTTCTTTCTTTCTTTCTTTCTTTCTTTCTTTCTTTCTTTCTTTCTTTCTTTCTTTCTTTCTTTCTTTCTTTCTTTCTTTCTTTCTTTCTTTCTTTCTTTCTTTCTTTCTTTCTTTCTTTCTTTCTTTCTTTCTTTCTTTCTTTCTTTCAGGCTCATTTCTTTCTTTCTTTCTTTCTTTCTTTCTTTCTTTCTTTCTTTCTTTCTTTCTTTCTTTCAGGCTCATTTCTTTCTTTCTTTCTTCCTTTCTTTCTTTCTTTCTTTCAGGCTAATTTCCTTCCTTCCTTCCATAAATCAGCTTTACACAAAAACGTCATCAACAGGAATTTATTATTTTTACCGTGAGAATTTTTTTGACGGTATATCTTGAACGGTAAAATATCGCCCATTCCTAAAATGTACAATACATGTTTACTTTCAGTTCAAATAATGAAGATAGTCGTAGAAAATTTAATTTTAAACATCTATTTGCCCGAACAACTTTAAAGCAGATGAGTGTTTCTGTTGTTGGAATTAAGTTATGGAATTCATTACATTATGATTTAAAGGGCTGTATAAACATATTTCAGTTTAAAAAAAAATGTAAAGAGAAAAAAATAGCAATGTATGGATGAAATAGTAAAATTTTATAATATATGCGTATGGAGACAGACAATCTATCTTTGATTTTTTTGTTTTTCTTTCTTTGTGATGTTAACTAATTGTGCAGACCATCTGTTATTATTGTTCAATTTTGTTTTGAGGGAGGAGCAGGTAGAATAAGATTTTCTTCTACCTGCTCCTTTCTACGACGGAGTATTAGGGCCAAACTAAGACAAAAAATAAATAATAAAGTCATAATAATATGAGAATAAAGTCATAATATTACGAGAATACAGTCGTTATATTAAATATATTATAAATATATAAATAGAACTTCACAAGATGCTCAATATTCCTAATTTTAACACAGGGAGAAGACGGCTCTTTCTGTTAGAGTTCTCATAAATTATATTCTCATAATATTACAACTTTATTCTCATAATGTTAAGATTTTATTCTCATAAATTACGACTTTATTCTCGTAATATTATGACTTTATTCTCGTAATGTTACGACTTTATTCTTGCAATGTTACGACTTTATTCTCATAATATTATGACTTTATTCTCGTAATTTCCCCTTTTTTTGTCTTAGTTTGGCCCTAATACTCCGTTGTACCTTTCTGGTTATGGAATATGCTTTTGATTGTGTTGTCATTTTACTTTTTTTTTTGTTTGCATATTTCCATGATCAGAATAAATAAAAATGAAATGAAATAAAAATGGATCCTTGTTGCATCTTTAAGTTGTTTTCTGTCACAGCAATCTCTTTACAGACTCGGCTCTTCAGAGGTGGTTTTTATTGCAACTAAAATATATGCAAATGTAATTAACTCCTGCAGATACAGTGTTTTATGGAAATTGTACTGACATTATAGTCTGTCCTTTCCTGGGAAGCGTTCCTGGAAAACATTTAATGACTTATCCAGAATTTTGAGGCGTACACCCACTGAGGAGCGGGCGGGTCCCACTCAGGTCATCGGATCTGCTTAGAAGATCAGGGTGTACAGTAGTGGGGGCGTGTCCCTCTTTGACTTGAGCTGATTGACTCCTGCTGAGGAGCTGACCAATCACAGCGGAGTAGAAGTTGCCTCTTTAGCTTTACTTTATGGTTCATACACCTTGTTTCAATGCAAATTACATGTGTGGAAAAAAGTGTAAGATAAGATAAGAGAAGATAATGGGGATATTACAGAAATAGAGATAAGATTAAGAGTGTTTGTTGTGGAGTCCAACAGCAACAGAAGGAAAGACCTATATCTTTCCTTCATACATTGAGGCATCGAGGTAAGGTAAGGTAACTTTATTGAAACCCGAAGGTTGATTTCTTTGCAGGTAAAACATAGAAACTTACAACAACACCATACTGTACAGGTACAGTGACACAAGACAAACAGGACAATAACAAAACACAACATTGACTGACAAACAAAACAAATGCTCCAGATTGAATAAGTACGGAAGAGTATTAGGGCCATGCGGGAGAAAAAATATTTGAGAGGGGAAGATTTTTTTTTTATTGTGCACTTCGAGAAAAAAGTCGAAATGTCGAGATTAATGTTTAAGTACAATTTCGAGAAAAATGTTGAAATGTAGAGAATAATGTTGAAATACAATTTCGAGAAAAAAGTCGAAATGTATTTCAACTTTATTCTCGAAATTTCAAAATTATTCTCGACATTTCGACTTTTTTCTCGAAGTGCACAAAAAAAAATCTTCCCCTCTCAAATATTTTTTCTCCTGCATGGCCCTAATACTCTTCCGTAGAATAAGCAATACAATAGATAAATAAATAAATAAATAGACCTAGATGGAGGATGGGAAATCATGTCCTATTTAGGGCATTAATATCTGAGGGGACAAAAACTACATTTATACCTTTTAGTTTTGCACAAAGGCATTTTATACCTACGGTCAGAAGGGAGATACTGGAATTCTCCGTATAGTGGATGAGATGTATCATCTAAGATGGACTCAGTCTCTGTAGCTTCCCATTAAAGAGGTTTCTAAGTTGAGTTGTGGCTCTCCAATTAGCCTACTGGCCCACCTCACAATCTGATTAAGGGAGTTTTTATTTATAGGTGCTTATAAGAGTCCACTTGCTCAATGTCCGTTCCCTGGAAGTTCACTGCTGAGGGAACAGCGTCTGTGAAAATCCACCAGCATCTCCTTGGTTTCTCCGCGGTGATCAGAAGGTGGTTTCTCCGACAGCAGTCCACAAAGTTCCCCCCTCAGTCCTCGTCATCGTCTCTGGTGAGGCCAACAATCGCAGAGTCGTCTGAGAACTTCTGCAGCCGTTTCCATGCATCAATAACCCTTTTAAAACCCGAATATTGGCAATAACCCGAATTTGCACGACCATGTAAACACCAATAACCCCTTCGAATACATTTCGGGTTTTTAAAAACCCGAATATGACCCCTGGGTTACTCCTTTTAAAACCTGAATATTCGGTCATGTAAACGCCAAACGGAATATCCCCATCAAACGGAACATGAATTTGTTTTCTGTGCATGTTCTGTTCACAAGGAATCCTGGTCTTTTGAGTCCAGGAAGTTCTTATAAACACGGAGAAATGCAAGACCACGCCACACTTTTGGAGTGAGGAGGAGACTAATCATTTTATAAATGTAATGAAGGATATGAACATTTCTGCATTTGTAGACGGTAGAAAGTACCGGGATAGTGAGATTTACCAGAAAGTGAGCGAAAAGTTGTGCGAAGCAGGATTTGTTTTGAATTTGGATACAGGAAGAAGAAGCGGAAATGACGGTGTCATCACGTTCTCCGCGCGTCGCTGGTTTGATCCAGATATCCCGAATTACCATGTAAACAGAATATTCCGAATGTTTCAGTAACCGGAATCAGAGACGTTCTATAAACCGAGACAGACCACTACGGTTGTGTTTCCTGTATCTGTGTCACGTGACTGCCACGCCCCTTTAAGAGACCGGAAGTAGGTCCTAAGTCTATTGAGTCCTATGGGAAAAGTGAACGTGAGCACAGATTATTACCAATTCCTTCGCCCCATAGTAACCTAAGTAAATATGGGACCCATTTTTCAAAAGCCACAAACCTTCTGAACATTCTGACACCAAAATGGCAATTTTCAGACCGACAGATTGTCTGAGTAACACACTCTCGCCAGATTTGGCTCTCATCGTTTTCCCATCGGATAAAATGAAGTTTAAAACTAAAATAAAACTTGCTTCTTTGCTTAATAATACTGTTATTTTTATTATTTAAGTATTTTTGGAAGAAAGTTGTACTGTATCTAGTGTTGTATGTTCCAAAACGATGTGGGGAGAGGGGCGGCCACGCCCACTTAGGAGACCGGCAGTGTAAACCATTCCATACCATTGCCAGTAACGGCAATGCGTATTGTGTCTCGTGTGTGTTGCTGCTTTACTGTTAATTGTGTTGCAATGTTCAAAGTTTATTATCTTGGTCTTTTTCTGCACAATTTGTATGAAAAGTGCTTTACAAATAAATGTTGAGTGATTGATGTTTTGTCACATTGCTCTCTAAACTGGAGTGTACTTGTTTTTTCAAGCTCAAGTAATGACTTATCACTTTGTTGCTGTGAATTTATGCATGAATTTATTACACGGCACGCCGTCGCTGGCTCCTCCGTACCAGCTCTGAGCACTCTCTCTCCCTCTCCCTGCCCTCTGCGGTTTGCTTCACGGTGAAAACTGGCCTTATTAATCAAGCTACTTGGCAGGTGGATGTGAAGAATGGGTAGTTGGGAGTCTTGAGGAGGAGGAGGGAGGTGTGCAGGTGCAGGAGTGTGCGCGCACTGTGTGCGTATGCAGCCAAGAGGAGGAGAGCCAGCTGTTGCTCGGCACCGAGTGACCCACGGCTGGGTGAGCAGGGATAATTGCAGGTATACCAGCCTGTTCCCATCTCCTTAATGTGAACCTGTGGCATAATGGAAACTGCTCTTTCACAGGGGAGGGGAACACAAGAGAGAGACAGAGGAGAAAATGAACGCATTGAGATCCGGTGAAGCGGGTTGACTAGAGCTCCTGCTCTTTAGATCCCTGGCACCGCCTTATCTACTTTGCTCTAAATCAGGGGTTGGCAACCTAAAATGTTGAAAGAGCCATTTTGGACCAAAAACACAAAAAACAAATATGTCTGGAGCCGCAAAAAATGAAAAGTCTTGTATAAGGCTTAGAATGAAGGCGAATGGCGAAAGGCGAAATGTCGAGAAAAAAGTCAAAATGTCGAGATTAATGTTGAAGTAAAATCTCGAGAAAAAAGTCGAAATGTTAAGAAAAAAGTGAGAATTTTGAAAAAAGTCCAAATATCGAGATTTATGTTGAAGAACAATTTCAAGAAAAAAGTCGAAATGTCGAGAAAAAAGTCAAAATTTCAAAAAAAGTCAAAATTTCGAGGAAAAAGTCAAAATCTCGAGAAAAAAGTCGAAATGTCTAAAAAAAAGTCAGAATGAATGAATGAATGAATGAATGAATGAATGAATGAATGAAAATTTTATTTCGAACATGCTAAAAAAAAAATATATATATATATATATATATATTTAAACCAAAGAACAATAGTTAAAAAATAATCATGATAAATACAGTATAATATAAATCACAACAATTATAAACAAAAACATGCCTCACTGGCTTTTTTTTTTTTTTTTTCCTTTTTTGCATGCTCGAAATGGAGCAGGGAGAAGTTAAAAAACTTATGTAGCCCTGCCCCGGTTATCCAGAATTTCAAGAAAAAAGTCGAAATGTCGACAAAATGTCAGAATTTCGAGAAAAAAGTCGAAATGTCAAGTTTAAAAAGGAAAGGAAAAAGGAGGGAAAAATAGAAAAAAGAAAAAAAGAAGAAAAAAAAAGAAGAAGAAAAAAGAAAAAGGAAGAAAAAAAGAGAAAAAAAAGAGAAAAAAAGGAAAAAAAAGGTAAAACATTTTTGAAAAAGCTCCAGGAGCCACTAGGGCGGCGCTAAAGAGCCGCATGCGGCTCTAGAGCCGCGGGTTGCTGATCCCTGCTCTAAATCCACCGCGGCATCAGGAAGTGAGGACTTTTACTAAGTAAACGTTCCGCCAAAGTCACCTGTTATACGACTCTCAAGGTTAATACGTAACAAATATAAATTCTTTACAGTAAGTCAAGCTGATATCAGGAAATTCCCTACGGCAGCTAGTCTGACAAAACGCTTGTAAAAGAGATAATATGTGATGGGAGTGGAGATCTGACAAGACGCTGGCACGGCAGTCATTGAACAAATAATTACAAATCTGAGATTAGTTTCCTGTAGTAAGTGACATCGTGCTGGATACGACCTCCTTACACACCTTGTGTGGCATAAAAACAAGAAGGAAACATGTTGGAACAAGCCTCTCCGCCATTGTCAACGTAACCATGGTGACCTTTACCACAGAGACAATTCATGTAAAAAATGATCTCCCTTCATGTAATGCCAGATGAAATACTATTGTTGCCAAAACCTACCGGTAAGCAAGTCGTGATTGATAGCAATATGGGATGGAGAACTCGAGTTGTAAAAATAATTCAGGGGGGATGGTGGATTTTATCATATGGGGACAGATAATTTGTGCTGATTACAAATAATATAATATATTACAAATAATAGAACTGACCAAAACACCTGCAGAAATACTGCAGGAATGACATAGCAGCAGTTAAATGCAGCCTTCTGTAAGCTTTAAATATCCACTGGGCTTACATCAAATACATCAAAACACAACAATAAAAAACACTTTTCTGAACTTATCAATATGACTCTGTCCTTCACAGCATAAGTAACATGGATCACTGCAAAAACTCAAAATCTTAACAAGAATAATTGTCTTATTTCTAGTTAAAATGTCTAATTTTAGTAAAAGAAATGTCATTACACTTAAAACAAGACTCATCACTGGAAAAAACAACAATTTTCACCTGTTTCAAGTAGATTTTCACTGGAAATAAGTAGAAAAATCTGCCAGTGGAACAAGATTTTTTTGCTTGTAATGAGAAGATAAATCTTGTCCCACTGGCAGATTTTCCTACTTATTTCAAGTGAAAATTTACTTGAAACAGGTGAAAATTGTCAAATAAGTTATTTTTCTGGTGATGACTCTAAATGTTGAAATAGCAGTAAAACCACATTCTTTGATGAAATGACATAAGGGATGGAAAGGGGGGATGGCAGTTTTACAGGGGGGATGATTTGGACCGTTTTTATATCAGGGGGGATGCCATCCCCCCATCCCCCCTCAACTCCAGTACTGGTTGTAGGACTCCAAGTCCCCTGATGGAAACTCTGCCGGCCTCTCCAACCGTCATGCCCTAATTAGTGCAAATGAGGTGAACGAGAACACGTTTACCAGAGCAGAGCTCCTTATGTGCTTTATAAGCTGTTGTCCATGGTAACCCGCATTTCATTTCAATACATTAGGGAACCATTTGCAAAATCCAAAACGTAGCAGTCGTTGACTCAATGTAACCAAACAGTGATGCACACTGAAAAAAAAAAATCTAACCGCATGTAAATATAACATGTTTAAATCTGTGATATTAACAATTAAAAATGAAGTTTGTTGCTGTACATGAATTCATCTAGTTGTGAACTTAATCTGCATTTGTTCAAAAAACAAGACATTGTGCATTTTTTCCTTAACAAGCAGTATTTCTGTAATCCCAGGCAATCTTTTCATTTACACACAAACAACAAGCAATGATCTTGTTGTATTTACCTTTCCTTGAACAATTTTAATCTATTGGGCAGATTGACCAACGTTTAGATGAAACACCACATTAAAAAATATCTTGCTTGATCTACTTTAAAAAAATTAAGGCAACTTTTTCACATGAGATTTTTATGTAGATCAAAAAACGACTAGTCTTTGTATAAACTACTTAATTTTTAGTATGTACAAAATTCATTTGCAAGTAAAGTCAACTTAATTTTTGCAAGTAAAGTCAACTTAAATTTTTTGTTCTTTCTATTATTATCCTTTTTTCTTCTTTTTTTCTCTTTTTTTCCTTTTTTATTTATTTTTTCTCTTTTTTTCTTCTTTTTTCATTTTTTTTTCTCTTTTTAATTTTTTTAAGTAAGTAAGTAAAGTCAACTTAATTTTGATAAATAAAGTAAATTCAACACAAGTTGACTGTACTTGCAAAATGTATTATTTATTTATTTATATATTTATATTTATATATTTATATTTAAGTAGTTTATACAAAGACTAGTCTTTGTATAAACTACTTAATTTTTAGTATGTACAAAATTCATTTGCAAGTAAAGTCAACTTAATTTTGATAAATAAAGTAAACTTAACACAATTAAGTTGACTGTACTTGCAAAATGTATAATTTACATACAAAAAATTAAGTAGTTTATACAAAGACTAACCTTTCTTGATCTACATAATAATCTCCTGCAAAAAGTTGATTTATTTTTTTTAAGTAGATCAAGCACAATATTTGTATCAGTGCAGAAGAAAAGCAATGATTGCATGTAGGACCAGGTTTTATCCCTGACTAATATCACCTTTATGAGGGGAAACGAACACATGTTGGCATGCAGCAAATGGAAATGTTAGACATGGCTAATGTGTGCATTAAGGACATCTTATTTTGTAGAGTCATGCTGTAATAAACAACAGAGCAGTTCATCATGTCTGATTGCCATGTAATCGCAATTTGCATTGAAGAAAAACAAAGTTGTGTCTCTTCTTTGCAGCATAAAACATACAGGACTGTCTCAGAAAATTAGAATATTGGGATTTTTCTGTAATGCAATTACAAAAACAAAAGTGTCATACATTCTGGATTCATTACAAATCAACTGAAATATTGCAAGCCTTTTATTATTTTAATATTGCTGATCATGGTTTACAGGTTTAAGAAAACTCAAATATCCTATCTCAAAAAATTAGAATATTCTGGGGAATCTTAATCTTAAACTGTAAGCCATAATCAGCAATATTAAAATAATAAAAGGCTTGCAATATTTCAGTTGATTTGTAATGAATCCAGAATGTATGACATTTTTTGTTTTTTTTAATTGCATTACAGAAAATAAAGAACTTTATCACAATATTCTAATTCTCTGAGACAGTCCTGTAAACTGAGTTAGATGTAACCGTTTGGATAAGAAGAACCACATTTGATTCAGTTGAGGCCTGTATTGTCATAGCTGCGCTTGAAAATGTAATTTCATTTTCACTGCTTTTTTACAAGCAACTCTTCAAAATGAACTGGATCCATGCAGCTTCGCACCGTCCCCAGGGAAAGTCATCGGCTTTGGTTCAGCGTTGTTTTGCTGTCCCTTGATCATTTAGGCAAACGCTGTTTCCGAGGCTCCTGCACTCCGCCAAGATTATACTCTCACAGGGAAACGTGTCCGTCTTGGGAAATAAATGAATAAAAATAAATGCTGGCATGCAATTCTGCCACAAAATAATTGTGCTGGCACAGAAAAAAAGGGCTTGTCCTCGTCTGCTCGGATACAAGTTAAATTCTGTGCTCTGATGGACACAGGGTTTTAAGTTGGAAGTCAGTTATAAAAGTTATTGATGTGAGGCACCGCTACTGGGACTGAGTGTGTAGCGACTCAGTCCTATACTGTAGCACGGCTGGCTGCTAGCTGTTTGCTTGTAGACATTGCTTTTTATGTGGAAAATAAGAATAAATTACAGCAAGATTCTTCCTTTATGTTTGAGATCATGTCAGCAATTCATTTTTAATTTTAGGCTGTTTATCTTTCCGTTCTCTTTAAACAAAAAGGAAAGAAACTTAAACCGAGCACGGCAGAATAATGTTTGCCCTTTCCAATTAGCAATACCTGCGCAAAATGACAACTGTACGATGGCCCACCATTGCTGAAAATAAAAGTAACGCTGCAAACAGAAACAAACGCTGCTGCAAATAAAATAAACGCTTAGCAAATAAAATAAATGCTGCAAACAAAAAGAAACGCTGCTGAAAATAAAAGAAACGCTGCAAATATAAAGAAACCCCGCTGCAAATAAAATAAAAAAACGACGGAAATAAGTGAATTACCGGGGACTATTTTTGCCGATGCACCGGTGTTGCACATTAAAAATTACACGTAGCGACGTTGAACAGTAACCTTTTCATTTATTTTCTTGTTCGTTGTTCTTCTTATTCCTCGCTCTTCTTATTTATTCCTTTTCTCTTATGTCCTCTTCGTGTTCTTCTTCTTCTCTGACGTAAAAAAACACCGGTGCATCAGCAAAAATAGTCCCCGGTAATTCACTTCCGTTGTGGCTTTTTTATTTGCGTCTTTTTTTTAATTTCCAGCGGCGTTTCTTTATATTTGCAGCGTTTCTTTTATTTGAAGCGGCCTTTGTTTTTATTTGCAGCGTTTCTTAAATTTTCAGCAATGGCGGGCTCGGCCACCGTACAATTGACCTTAATTAACCCTGCATGGCCACGGGCCACGGTCAGGCTCAGGCAGAATACAATAAATTAAATGCAACCCCCTAGTGGTTGCAGGGGGAAAGAGTTTTTCATCCATCCCCACTGCAAATTTGTCAACACAGCAGAGCCGTGTCCCCCAGGTGGTCAGAAGTGGTTATTTCTACATAGAGTGGCTTTAAAGCTACATTTCTGTAAGTATTCCAGTAGCGGCAAGCCCATATTGGGAACCTGAAAATTGGCCCGAAGGGATTAACCAAACACGAGCCAAAAAAAAAAGAAAAAAACACCTGGGGGTGTATGCCAAGATTCCCTGAAACTCCCTGAAAAAAAAAAAAACATTTTGCAAGGCAAAATGGCCTGAAGGGAACCACTTCAGACATGCTTGCTCATATCAAAATGTCCATGGAATTTTCTAGTTGATATTATTCTAAAATAAAATGTGACATTGTGCCAAAATACTAGTAGAAAAGTAGAATATGTTTAAGAAAAGAAAAGATCCTCCAGATTTGTCTTTTTGTCTATCCATCCATCCACAAGCTACTTCCAACCTGTTTTCATTCTTTATTTCAATTCAATTCCCAAATTCATCACTTTAATACTAGGTCTGCAAACAATCTCCATCCCACCTTTTTCAGGTCTACTTTTTCCCAATTTTCAGTTAGGTTCAGAGGTTCCTCTTTATTAGAACACCTTACCACTGAATATTAGAGAAAGCTTGAGCACAAATAATTTAAATTAAAAAAAATCACAACTTTTTTGCTAACCCAGCTTAGCAAAACGCTTAGTCTATACAAAGACTAGTCTTTCTTGATCTACGTAATAATCTCATGTGAAAAAGTTGCCTTAATTTTTTTTAAAGTAGATCAAGCAAGATATTTTTTAATGTGGTGTTTCATCTAAACGTTGGTCAATCTGCCCAATAGATTAGAATTGTTAAAGGAAAGGTAAATACAACAAGATCATTGCTTGTTGTTTGTGTGTAAATGAAAAGATTGCCTGGGATTACATAAATACTGCTTGTTAAAGGAGCATGAGGCTCCTTTTAATAAATGAGACTCTCTAGCGCCACCCTTCACCACGACGGCCGTTGGGGGTACTGCAGCCAACAGCGAAGCCGGCACGGGAGAACGGGGAGAACGCGCATGCAGCGTCATGTGACGTCACATCCGCAGGACAGCGCGGGAAATTTGGGCCCGAATTGCAGCACATTTTGCAGCACACAGTCTGTTCAAGGCAACTGAGAGATACACTAGAGGGCTCATTCTTTTTGGTTTGGAACGCTTCATCTGACATTATTACTAGAAAACGTACCGTAAAACGTATACTCAAACGTATACTATTTCCAGAACTTCTCTGCACATCCTCATCAGATTCCTGTTTTTCTAGTAATTTAGCTTATTCTCCTTAGTTGTCCTATGTTTTACATATCTCTGTAGATATTGTTTGTTTCCTTATAGGAGGACCACTCGACAAGCCCTTATGGGTTTTTTGGTTCCTCCTGCACATTTTTTTCTGTTACATTGTATTTCTTTTTTTTTGTTGTTGTTTCCTTTTTTTTTCTCGACATACTGTTTGTCTGAATTTTTGGAGGTTCTATACGTTTTTATGTGCAAATAAACTAATAATAATAATAATAATAATAATAATAATAATAAAAAGATAAGATATGATATGACGTTGTTGTCATGCAGTGGGGAACTTCCCGTTGTCACCGCAGCACTGCAAGATATGAAAAACTATGATTATATAAAAATCTAGTTAAAAAAGAGCAGCATGAACAATATTATTAAGATATAAGAAATAAAACACACTATTTACTATTTACAGTTCCACTTACCTGTGTATGGTAATAGTTCAAACAATACAATAGGAAAGGATTCAACTTGTGATTTTTCGTTCAAAGAGAAAATAAATCTTATTTTTCTTTCTTATTTTTATTTTATTAAAGATGTGTTGTTGTTTTTTAACCAAAACTATGATTGTTGAGACAATGAAATCACCCAAAAATCAAAGGAAATGTTTTTCACTTGATATTGCAATAAAACCTGTCCCAACATAATTACTTTATTAGTGTCAGTTCATGTCTTTAACACGTAATCTTTGTGGGATCTATGTCCACTAAGATGTTTATATCATAGAAAAGAACATTTGTTCAAGATTAAGTGTTGAAATAAAAAAAAAAAAATCCTCCTCATCAGTCTTTACCAGCTGGCTCCTGGTTGGGTTGGTGCTTGTGTGCGCTGGCCTGCTCTGTTTTTGATACACTTCATTCCTCTCTTATCTTATCAAGAGTATTAACACACAGTGAACTTCTTTTTCTCCACAGTCTGTTC
Organism: Cololabis saira; assembly: GCF_033807715.1. Lineage (NCBI taxonomy): Eukaryota > Metazoa > Chordata > Actinopteri > Beloniformes > Belonidae > Cololabis > Cololabis saira. The sequence goes on from NC_084608.1 coordinate 31,716,821, forward strand.
TGTTCTGTCTTTTCTTTTCCTCTCTGCTTTGTTTGGAAGGTGAAGCAGAACAATCAGCCGGGCGATCTCAACATGGTGTTCACCTGAGGCTTCCCAGTTAATTACCCCAGACATTGATTTGCAGCTAACATACCTCTGCAGTGTGTGAGGAAGACGAGGCGGAGAGGACACCTAATGAAGGTGTCAGCAGGACATCGCCACCTGAAGATGTTGTTGTTGCTGTAGCGACTGAATTAATTTGCACTTTGATTTTCCAACTCTTTGCTGAACTCTTAGGGCCTGATTTACTAAAGGTTTGCGTGCGTAAAAACATGTGCAAACTTGACAGCACCCGCAAACCAAAGTGCCAGCTGATCTACTAACAGCGTGCAAAGAGGACTGCGCCTCTCAAATGAGCAAAATAGCACACGCTGTTCATTTAGTACTTTTGCTCCGATGAATAATCAATATGGGGCGTACCCACCAGAAATCGCTAAATACTGGGAGGGGAAGATGCAAATTGGTCCATTTACCACGTGCAATGAGATTTACCAAGCCTGAAAGTTTTTGCGTGGATTGTGATTGCGTCTGTATTTAATACGTTCGAAAGGAAGGTGCTAATTTCCACATGCAAAAGGAGAAATATTTTATTTGAATGTTAAATCGAGTATTATTCAGCAAAAGGTTGCCAAAGGAGGCACATTCATTTTTTTATTTGTGATAATAAATAAATCACGTGTTTTCATGGAGAAAAAAGTGTTTCTTATTGTGCGCCTATACTTGTTCTGCAGTCATACCCCGGTGTCGTGCCGTATTCAGCACCCCTGCCGTGAAAAGCACCCCCTCGTCTGACAAAAATGATATTCTCATTCCGTGTCACGTTCTGTTTAGCGTCCAGTTTTGTGTTAATGATTCATGTTTAAATGCGCTCATGGATTCCACAATAGTCATACTTTCCCACAATCACAGTCACAGATAACAAAAATCGGGTAAATGGTAGGGATGGGCGGTATGGACTAAAAAATGTATCACGATAATTTCTGGCATTTATCCCGATAACGATAAAAATGACGATAAAAAAATACCAATTCAACTCCACCTTTGTAACTATAAATGTATCTCGCTCTCAGATCCGCCATGTTTGTTACACAAAAACATCATCAACGGGAATTTATCCTTTTTTCTTTCTTTCTTTCTTTCTTTCTTTCTTTCTTTCTTTCTTTCTTTCTTTCAGGCTCATTTCTTTCGTTTTTTCTTTCTTTCCTTTCTTCCTTTCTTTCTTTCTTTCTTTCTTTCTTTCTTTCTTTCTTTCTTTCTTTCTTTCTTTCTTTCTTTCTTTCTTTCTTTCTTTCTTTCTTTCTTTCTTTCTTTCTTTCTTTCTTTCTTTCTTTCAGGCTCATTTCTTTCTTTCTTTCTTTCTTTCTTTCTTTCTTTCTTTCTTTCTTTCTTTCTTTCTTTCTTTCTTTCTTTCTTTCTTTCTTTCTTTCAGGATCATTTCTTTCTTTCTTTTTTTCTTTCTTTCAGGATCATTTCTTTCTTTCTTTCTTTCTTTCTTTCTTTCTTTCTTTCTTTCTTTCTTTCTTTCTTTCTTTCTTTCTTTCTTTCTTTCTGGCTCATTCCTTCCTTCCTTCCTTCCTTCCTTCCTTCCTTCCTTCCTTCCTTCCTTCCTTCCTTCCTTCCTTCCTTCCTTCCTTCCTTCCTTCCATAGGAACCATAAATTCGACTTTACACAAAAACATCATCAACAGGAATTTATCGTTTTTACCGTGAGATACAAATTCTTACCGTGGGGAATTTTTGTTGACGGTTTATCGTGAACGGTAAAATATCACCCATTCCTAGTAAATGGTTATTGATGTCATCAATTAATAGCCTGCTTACTGTGTTGTCTTCCATAATATTTGTAAATATATATAATATAAACTCCTAAGTATGTGTTTGTGTGAGTGTGTATATATAAATATATTGAAGTGTCAGTGTGTTGTTTTTTTTCTTGGTCTACTTATCATTGAATATACGAGGGGGTGCTTTTCACGGCAGGGGTGCTGAATACGGCACCACAATTTGCCTCTTCCACTAATATCTCTCTAACTCCAACTCGTCAAATTTCATTTTGCGCTCGCAAACCGTAAGACGCGCAACACCTCATTTAAATACTGCTGTTTGCACCTGTTATCAATTGCGCGAGCATTCTTAGTTGATCACCCGCAAAACACACAACAACAGCACGTGCAAACTTTTTCAGTGCACACGCAATTTAGTACGACGGAGTATTAGGGCCAAACTAAGACAAAAAAAATGTGGAAATTACGAGAATAAAGTCATAATATAATGAGAATAAAGTCGTAAAATTACGAGAATAAAGTCGTAATGTTGTGAGAATAAAGTCGTAATATTACGAGAATAAAGTCGTAATATTACGAGAATAAAGTCGTAAAATTACGAGAATAAAGTCGTAACATTACGAGAATAAAGTCGTAATGTTGCGAGAATAAAGTCGTAATATTATGAGAATAAAGTCGTAATATTATGAGAATAAAGTCGTAATATTATGAGAATAAAGTCGCAATATTACGAGAATAAAGTCGTAATATTATGAGAATAAAGTCGTAATATTATGAGAATAAAGTCGTAATATTACGAGAATAAAGTCGTAATATTACGAGAATAAAGTCGTAATATTATGAGAATAAAGTCGTAATATTATGAGAATAAAGTCGTAATATTACGAGAATAAAGTCGTAATATTATGAGAATAAAGTCGTAATATTATGAGAATAAAGTCGTAATATTACGAGAATAAAGTCGTAATGAATAAAGTGGTAATTTATGAGAATAAAGTCATAATATTATGAAAATAAAGTGGTAATTTATGAGAACTCTAACAGGAAGAGCATCTTCTCCCTGTGTTAAAATGAAGAATATTGAGCATCTTGTGAAGTTATATTTATAATATATTACAACTTTATTCTCGTAATATTACGACTTTATTCTCGTAATATTACGACTTTATTCTCATTACATTATGACTTTATTCTCGTAATTTCCTTTTTTTGTTTTTTTTTTGGCCGTAATACTCCGTCGTAATTTAGTACTCCTTATTTAGGATCTTAGTAAATCGGGCCCTTAGTGCCTTACGGCTGTTAAGTGTTTCTGATAAGTTTGCAGGCAGGAAGCGATGGTTATTTTCAAGTTTAGCAAAAAACGGGTGAAAGGTCCTGAAAGAGATTACATTTCACTGATGGCTCCCTGAAGGTTCCTCTGCTGTCGTTGGTAATGGAAACAGAATCTATGTCTCACTCTCAAAATGAGAGTTCAACGACCCGGAGATGGATCCGTGTGAGATGAGATATGAGCGTCACCTCGGAGGACTCGCCGGGTCCAGACCGGCAGCTGATTGACAGGAGCTAAGTGACGGGGAAGGACTCGGAGGTGTTAAAATGACACTCCAGCGCCGAAAAATGAGAGGAGGTCAAGGTTCACGTGCAGCATGGGGCGGCCGGGGTTGATGTATGATGGAAAAACCTTTTCTCTGAGAAAAAGCTGTCAGGATAACAGATTAAAAAGATAAAGCAGATAAGATATAGAAAGGAATGAAGAAAAGATAAAGATAAAGCGGATTCCAGTTTGTAAAAGCAGCCTGTGTAAACATACTGGTCCAGGCCACACGAGGGCAGCATATCCCGAGAAACTTCAATAGTCAGCAGGTGAGACACACAAAGAGCACAGTAACCCCCCCCAAGGTCACTCCACCAGGAATAATAAGTGTGAAGAACAGTGATTGTAAAAGTACAGTACCGTAGATGTCGATCTTAGCCTACAATAGCAACAGTCGCTCAGCCTTCGTCTCAGCCACAAGGAAATGTTTCCACCTGGATCGTATTTCCTCCCATTAACTTCCACTTATCAAAGTCGGCAGTCTAAACAGAAAGACCAGGGCCTCTTTTTACCAGGCCAACTCCTCCAGCTCCTCCGTCCGGGGGGATATTGAAGTATTCCCTGGACAGTAGCGACTTTTTGTAAACTAGAATGGATGGACAGATTTGATCAGAATGAATATAAAGTGACACTTGTCTAGTTCAGGGGTCGGCAACCCAAAATGTTGAAAGAGCCGTATTGGACCAAAAACACAAAAAACAAATATGTCTGGAGCTGCAAAAAATGAAAAGTCTTGTATAAGCCTTAGAATGAAGGCAAATGGCGAAAGGCCAAATGTCAAGAAAAAAGTAGAAATGTTGAGAAAAAAGTCGAAATGTTGAGAAAAAAGTCGAAATTTCGAGAAAAAAGTCAAAATGTCGAGGAAAAAGTCAAAATGTCAAGATTAAAAAAGGAAAAAAGAAAAAAAAGGAAAAAAAGAGAAAATAAAGAGAAAAAAAGAAAAAAAAAGGAAAAAATAAGGTCAAACATTTTTGAAAAAGCTCCAGGGTTAGGGTTAGAGCCACTAGGGCGGCGCTAAAGAGCCGTATGCTCTAGAGCCGCGCGTTGCCGACCCCTGGTCTAGATCATAGCTAAACCGAGCTATAATAGCTCCTCTGTGCTGAGTTGTGTTTTTTCCGTCTGTTTGTCCATTTCTAGAATAACTGGGTTTGAACAGCTCTGCCAGAGATGGCATCACCCAGGTAATCTACAGGTGACAACACAAAGGTTTTTCTCCAGTTGTTTGTATAAACTCTATGATCAGAAGCTTTATATTATAGAAGCAAATTTATTTGGACATCATCCACAAAACAGCAAATGATGTTCTTTAAAGATTGATCCCAAGGGGGGAATGTATAAGGAAAGCACCAGCGGGCCCAAAATCCACCCTTGGGGTACTCCATGAGAGAGCGGCCACAGAAGAAGTAAATATCCCAGAAATAAACCCTGACAGTCAGAATCCGAGCCAATCACATTGACTTGAAATGCCCACACACTGTTTAAACTTATCAGGTGACCAATTTTAAACCAAACAAACCAAAAAAACAGGCTCTTATATTGGACTAAAAGAGAAGAGAATTCAAAGGTTGTGGAGAAAATGTCTTAAGCAGAGAGTTTCATAATTTCCTTGTAAAGAAAGTGAATGAAGGCGACAATAAAGTTCTGTTTGATTTCAACATGACGAAGCAGTGTAGGTGAACTTTTACCTTCAACACAAAGAATGTCATGTGCCGTGATTTTTCACAACTGTTTTTATGACATTGCTTGCCTCAGATTTGAGTCATCAGCCTCATAAAAAACACCTTATTGAGCTAAACCAAACAGATAGCGATTTATTGACATAATTCCACAGATTGCACGCCTCTAAGTGGCTGCAACATAAAGCAATAGAACGGGATGCCGAAATCTACTGTATGTCATGACTGTCATATTTTGGACAGGTTCCTTGTGGGTTGTCTTGTATTGCAGTTTTATTATTTAAAGGAACTTCTTATCTTCTTTATTTTACAGTAACCCAGATACTCTCCCTTTCTTCTGCTTCCCAGTAAGGCTAATTATCAACTGCCCTTTGTAACTTTAATAAAATAGGTGTGTTTGGAGGGATATACTGCAGCAGCCACAGCCTTTATAAGGATGCAGTTCCCTCACATGCGAAGTGCTTGTCCTCCTAGATCAGATATGGGTTGCAGACGCACAGACTGCCTCTCCAAGCCTCTGTCAAACCTTTTTGGAAAGCTCGGAGCAGCGGTAGGCTCCCACCCTTATTATTTCTTCGTTATTCCCATCCTTCTCACGGCAGCTCTCGGTGGAGGCTTCAGTTTCGTTAGAGAGAGGGAGGACAATGATCTTGAGCGGCAGTACACGCCTAAGAAAGGGCCTTCAAAGGTAACAAGAAGCTTCATAAAAGACAATTTTCCCTTCGATTATTCCATGTTTTCTGAAGAGAGGATGTATGAAATGGGCAACTTTGCGTCCATCATCGCCGTGGCGACCAGTAACGATGGCGTACTTGAAAGTCCTGCCTTTGAGGACGTCGTCGCTCTCAACAACAAGATCCTAGATATCACTGTGGACGAGGGGCGGCTGGGGTTCGATGATCTGTGCGCCAAGGCCCACGGAGAGTGTCTCTCCAACATCGTCCTGGACGTCGTTGACTCCAGTCGAACCAATGGAACCAACTTCACCTACCCAGAATATACGTACAGGTCCAGCTCGGTCTTTCTGGGTCCTGCGTTGGGGGGCGTCGTCACGGACGGCAACAGCACGGTCAGAAGCGCTCAGGCTGTAAAGCTACTCTACTACCTTAATGACCAGAAAAACACTACTGAGAAGTCGGAGATGTGGCTGAGGAGCTTCAAAAACATCCTGTCGGGGGAGATGGACAACAAACAGATTGACGTATGTATCACAGTCGTATCACTCTGATTCATAAGACTCTTTCTTATTTAAAGCTAAAGAGCATAGCACAGGTTATCATGCACTCATTGGTCTGGAGAGATCTCGACTGGTAATAGGCACAAAGGGTTTTTGTAGTTCAGAAGTCGGCAACCCGCGGCTCTAGCGCCGCCCTAGTGGCTCCTGGAGCTTTTTCTAAAATGTTTGACCTTTTTTCTCCTTTTTTTCTTTTTTTTCTCTTTTTTTTCCTTTTTTTCTTCTCTCTTTTTCTTTATTTTTTCTTTTTTCTCTTTTCTTCTTCTTTTTCATTTCATTTTTAATCTTGACATTTCGACTTTTTTCTTGAAATTTTGACTTTTTTCTCAACATTTTGACTTTTTTTCTCGAAATTTTGACTTTTTTTCAACATTTCGACTTTTTTCTCGACATTTCAACTTTTTTCTCGACATTTACTTTTTTCTCGTCATTTCGACTTTTTTCTCAACATTTAGACATTTTTCTCGAAATTTTGACTTTTTTCTCGTCATTTCGACTTTTTTCTCAACATTTAGACTTTTTTCTCGAAATTTTGACTTTTTTCTCAACATTTCGACTTTTTTCTCGAAGTGCATAATGAAAAAAATAATCTTCCCCCAGTTATAACTAATATAGAAACTTTTCATTTTTTGCGCCTCCAGACATATTTGTATTTTGTGTTTTTGGTCTAATACGGCTCTTTCAACATTTTGGGTTGCCGACCCCTGTTGTAGTTGATCATTTTCACTCAAAATAGCTGTGAATTAATGCTGGATTAAGAATAAAATCTCACTTTATTTCATAAAAACTATAGAAATGTTGCTAGTTAATGATTAATTGAGTCATATGATCACACGTCTATATTTTCTTTAGACAACACTGATGAAGATGCTCAAAAATAATCACAAAATCGCTTAAGTTACTGGAAAGAGCAACGTGATGATAACACCGACGAGGAATCACTTTGACATTTCTTGACACTCTTGACAAACTTTATTTATTCTCTTTTTTAGCTCTTATTTTGTGGTTTTTGCAGCTATTTTGGGTGAGAAACAGATTTATGTTGACTTAAGTTCTTAGGACAGAGAGTTTTTGGGAGAGAATCAAAAATAACAAAAATCACAAAGCGACCTGAGAAGAGGTTTAAAAATGGCCGTGCAACTGAACACAATAATTGTGTCACACATGATTTTCAGTTCATCTCAACAAGACTTTATTTCTTAATTCATTTTAAACCTAAGGACACGTGTACTCCTATATATGGGATCATTTTCATCCTTTTTTTTTTGCTTTTCAAAGCAACTCAGCAACTAAAAACTTCACAGAATTTAGACAACTTCTCTTCCCACAGAGGTCAGATTAGATCAGTGCAAACTTTTGCAGCTGATTATGACCAGAAAAAATATAAAAGAACATGTTTTTCCAAAGATTATTAAAGATCATTACAAGAATAAGTGCAGATTGATTGTGGACTTGGTTGTTGTTGTTTTAAGTTTCTTTGTGGTTTGTTTGCAAAATTTGCAAAATTGCCACAAGAAAATTGAAATCCAACCAAAACAAACTAAAAGAAAATCACACAAAACACTCTCAGTTTTTTTGTTTCTATGAGATTCCCGCCATCTTTTCTTTCTCTTTACCACAACTCTGTGTTGTTTTTTGTTGCATTCATTTTATGTCTTTATCTTTGTTCGGAGCTATTTAAATATCGTCACAAAAAAAGGTGTAAAATGTTCACAAATAAAAAACGACTAAGTGTTTTTTGCCCATTGAAGACAAACAGTAATCCTCTCAAATGGGGAAAAAATAACCCCAAATTTTCAGAAAAACTTCCTTTGAACATGTGTCTCAGACTTGATGTTGCTCAACTCATTCAACAGTTAATGCCTTTTGTAGATTAATATTTAATGACATGAGATCGTCATGTGAGGGTGAAGGTTGAGTTAGGAAGCACGTGGACAAACAAAGTGGAAAAACACCAGTTAGGCACCAGCTGTAGCAGCTGTTTTGACTGGCGAGACCTATTTCCTCTGTTTTATGGCCTTTGCTCTTTGTTCGGCTCTAAAATTACGGCACAGTGACGGGAAATACGTTTATGACCATGTAAAACTAGGATAGAGAACATGTGACTTATTGCATATTGTTATTTTGGTTGTCAGAGCTTCTCTGGAAAGGAGGCCTTTTCATAAACTTGAAATCAAAAGTAAGAGTAGAAATTCAAAATCTGGGGCCGGATTCACCAATATGTTCTTAAGAACGATCTTAAGAAATGTCTTAAGATCTAAAATTAAGATGTTCATAAGAAAGTTCTTAAGTGCAATTCCTCAATATTTTCTTAAGAACCGTCTTAAGAACTGTCATTTCTTACGAATTTCTTATTTTTCCTACTTAAGAACTTCTTAAAATATGTCATTGCACGCGCCAACAAACAACATTTATACATAAATATATTATATATATATATATTATATATACAGGTAGTTTGGTCTTAACCGTCAGTCACTCACTAAACATGGAGAAGGAGAAAAAGAGATGCAGGAACTTTTCAAGGTTATGGTGGATGAGATTAATGTGATAAAAAAAAATACTATTGGGGAAAATTAATAATAATGAACTACCACGCTAACTAACATGCTAACAAACAGTTAACAGGCTCTTTGTGTAATTAATTACAAAGTATATCCTCAAACTATGACCTACTAGTCTAAACTTGTCTAAAATGTGTTGAAAAAGGTGATATTAGAGTTTTACCTTTTCACAGAAGAAATTTTAAGACAGTTCAAGGTTGTCTTAAAGTTAAGAAAAAAGTCAAGAACAAATTTGAGAACTTTTATTTCAATAATACCATTTATTCTTAAGTTTTTTTTAAGAAGAATCTTAAGAAGAAAGTTGAGAAAATGCTTAAGAACTTTTTTGGAAAATATGACTTTTTCTCTTTTTTCTTCTTAAGACTGAACTTAAGAAAAAAAATTACACTTAAGAAGATTTTTTTTCTTAAGAATGTTTTGTGAATGCGGCCCCAGGTTGACGTAAACTGATGTAGTAATTTAAACAACACAAAACACATTCCTTTAATCTTTTTCTCATATGTTTATGATATAAATACTACGACGCCTGGCACAAGTCTGGATCGTGTCTCCAAAGAAATACACTCCAGGTCTATCACCACATAATTGAATGCTGAAGGCGGTGCTATGATTTAGAGAATCACACTTTTTCTTGGTGTATTTTAAGCTGTATTTTAGTATTAGGGCCAAACTAAGACAAAAAAAATTGGAAATTACGAGAATAAAGTCATAATGTTGCGAGAATAAAGTCGTAATAGAATAAAGTCGTATTATGAGAATAAAGTCGTAATATGAGAATAAAATCGTTATATTATGAGAATAAAGTCGTAATATTACGAGATTAAAGTCGTAATATTACGAGAATAAAGTCGTAATATTACGAGAATAAAGTCGTAACATTGCGAGAATAAAGTCGTAACATTACGAGAATAAAGTCGTAATATTATGAGAATATAATTTATGAGAACTCTTCTCCCTGTGTAAAAATGAGGAATATTGAGCATCTTGTGAAGTTATATTTATATGTTTATAATATATTTAATATTACGACTTTATTCTCAAAATATTACGACTTTATTTTCGTAATTTTACGACTTTATTCTCGTAATTTCCATTTTTTTGTTGTCTTAGTTTGGCCCTAATACTAAAATACAGCTTAAAATACACCAAGAAAAAGTGTGCTTCTCTAAATCAAAGCACCGCCTTCAGCATTCAATTATCTGGCGATAGACCTGGAGTGTATTTCTTTGGAGACACGATCCAGACTTGTGCCAGGCTTTATCTGTGGGACAGATGGGCTCAGTCTCGACTGTTTTCATGGCTGAGCTGATGAAAGTAGTCGTGGGGGATCGGCGGTAATCACCAGCTGAAGCAGCTGAGATAGACTGATGAATACACGGGAACTTATCATTACTAAAAATGCATTTAGATAGTATAAACCTCCGTAAATAAACGTGGATTATCTCATAGTGGGATGAGACGTTGCTGCTTTGACAAAGAGAGAAACATTATCTGATAGAACAAGGTAGGCAGAGCGTGATCATAATCACTTAAGCGTATTTTTACACTCCCAAGATAATGTCCTTAAATCCAAGCTGTGCCGACGGTCGGTGGGGTGTCATGACATCCGTGGGTAAACACCATTTTCCAGCTAAAGGGGTCATGTTGTGCTCTTTCTGCTGCGCTCTGTTGCAGGTGTCTTACTACACCTCCAAGTCCAAGCAGGACGAGATTGACGGTCACACCACAGATGGCTTCCCCTTATTCCTCATCACGTATGCCTGTGCCATCACCTTCTCTGTGATATCCTGCCTGAGGTAAGAAGCGATCGGTGACTGTCACGCAGGGAGAGATTCTGGCTGCAGGCCAAGTCAGGAAAAATACACTGATCACATGAAGAAACACTGAACTACTTCTGTTTTACCAGTACCAGGAAGGACAAAGTCAAACTACTATCAATATTCTCAGTCATTAGGCACATTTTTATTTATTTTATGATCAAATACTCATCTAACGCTGCACCTTAATGACTTTACAGTGCAAGATATAAGTAACTCATTAAGATATGTCACAAATATCCACACATGAAACGTGTTCTGACACAGTTTATATCTGAAACAGTATTTAAATGTAAAACAGGTCACACAGCTCTGGACTCTGGACTGAGTTGATATTATATTCAGGTCTTGGTGTATTGTGTGTAAGTTGGTGTCACATAGTGGTTTAGACCTAAAAGACTTCACTTATAACCAGTACTCGAGTTGTAAAAGAAAATCAGGGGGGATGGTGGATTTTATCATATGGGGACAGATAATTTGCGCTGATTACAAATAATATAATATATTACAAATAATAGCACTGACCAAAACACCTGCAGAAATACTGCAGGAATGACATAGCAGCAGTTAAATGCAGCCTTCTGTAAGCTTTAAATATCCACTGGGCTTACATCAAATACATCAAAACACAACAATAAAAAACAGTTTTCTGAACTTATCAATATGACTCTGTCCTTCACAGAATAAGTAAAATGGATCACTGCAAAAACTCAAAATGTTAACAAGAATATTTGTATTATTTCTAGTTAAAATGTCTAATTTTAGTAAAAAAATCTCATTACACTTAAAACAAGACTCATCACTGGTAAAAACAACAATTTTCACTTGTTTCAAGTAGATTTTCACTTAAAATAAGTAGAAAAATCTGCCAGTGGAACAAGATTTTTTTGCTTGTAATAAGAAGATAAATCTTGTTCCACTGGCAGATTTTCCTACTTATTTCAAGTGAAAATTTACTTGAAACAGGTGAAAATTGTCAAATAAGTTATTTTTCTGGTGTTATTTTTCTGGTGATGACTCTAAATGTTGAAATAGCAGTAAAACCACATTCATTGATGAAATGACATAAGGGATGGAAAGGGGGGATGGCAGTTTTACAGGGGGGATGATTTGGACCGTTTTTATTTCAGGGGGGGATGCCATCTCCCCTCATCCTCCCTCAACTCCAGTACTGCTTATAAGAGATATTACACAAATATTCTTTGTTTCTTCCTTTTTTCTCCACCAACTGAGATCCAGACTGTTGCCACTTCCAGTCGTTAAAACAGAGTCAGCCTTTTGATGCAAATATCGAACACTAAGTATGATTATTTTAGTTAATTCAAGCTGTCGTTTTTGGGTAAAGTTAGTACGGAATAAACTGGCTACTCTTGCAGCGACTGTTATCTTTGTTATCCAGTGAATTTGATTGCATCATGTAATATGATATATAGATAGATATAGATAGTTAGATAGATAATATATTTGTACGTTTTGACCGTATAGAAACGTAATTCTCGTCAGTTATGTGAAATAAGACCTGGAAACAGGCATTGTGGCATAGAATTGTCTAATTGGTTTAATTCACTGTATGAATTGTTACAGATTACTTTTGTAATACTGTATTTGACCCAATCTTTGTACGTTTTGACCGTACTATTTAACAACTTTTGTTTTTGATTATTTTACCTCTTTTCTTATCATTTTATTTCATTTTATTTGTTATTTACTGTCTAATTGTGTCTTGCCGCTTCTAATGTTGATGTAAAGCACTTTGAATTACCTTGTGTTGAATTGTGCTATACAAATAAACTTGCTTTGCCTAATATTGCATCACGTTAATCTTCCTGCATCTGCTTGTTGTCTTTATTATCTGTGTCAAACATCTACTGTGTGTCTCTGTCCTTGCCAGAATGGACAATGTGAGGAATAAGATGTTGGTGGCCGTCTTCGGCGTCGTCACCGCCAGCCTGGCGGTCGTGTCCTCGTTCGGCTTGCTGCTTTACATCGGAGTTCCTTTTGTCATAACTGTGGCCAACTCTCCGTTCCTGATCCTCGGTGAGGAAACGCACCTTCAACTCTTTTCATTTAAATTAATTAATGAATACATTTTTATTTCAAACATGTATATAAAATGAAAGAAAAAATAATAATAAAAAGATAAACATTTACATCTTCATATTCACATATGTTTGAAAAAAAGGAGTAGGAAGAAGTGTACACTTTTTCCTAGTTCCTACCCCTTCATAACTATGGATTTACATTATTGCTATTGTTATATCTACACAATATCCATATAAATATAATCTATATAAATACTACGTAAACATGCCTATTATTACATAATTATCCATATATAAGTATATAGACAATATAAATATTACATAAATATTATATCAATATCTAGAAAATACAACTATTATATAAATCTATATAAATATACACTATATAAACTACATAAATATCCCTATAAATATATGTGCTACATACCCAATAAATATATAACATATATTACATAATTTTAACTATCCCTCTCAACAAATAATATATAAAAAGGAAAAAAAAAAAGCCAGTGAGGCATGTTTTTGTTTATGATTGTTATGATTTGTATTATACTGTATTTATCATGATTATTATTTAACTATTGTTCTATTTTTTTTTTGCATGTTCGAAATAAAGTTTTTCTTTCATTCATTCATTCATTCATTCATTCATTCATTCATTCATTCATTCATTCATTCATTTATACTACATAAATATCCACATAAATATCTAAACATATCTTAAGCAAGTATAATATACCATTTTTCCCTATTTTATTTGTTTCTCACACTCCTCGTTAACCCATTTCCTCTTCCATATACCTGTTTATAAATCATTTTTTGTATTTCTTTTTAAAACAGATTTATGTTATTACTTTGTTTCATTTCCTGCTCCAAACTGTTCCACAGAGTCTCCACAGTTCCATATGCACATGCTTTTCATTGTTGTTCGTACTTTATGTTTTTTAACCTTTGTCTGGTGTTAGCTTTCTGTTACATCTCCGATGTTAACGGGTCGGTTTTGACCCGTGTTTTAAATTATCTCTAAAATACACTAAAAGCAATTATCCATCATCCAATTTGTTTCTCATCTCTTGGTTACATTGTTAGGCTTCCTTATCCATGAAAATATTGGTTTTAATATTTTTGGTATGGGACTCTGGGCCTTTTTTTTGTCAGTATAGCCCTTAATTTCAATTTTAAAAACTGGTAAAATGAGCCTCAAGAGAATCATATGAATAAATAAAAGGTTGTTCTGTTACCTGGCTATTACGGAGAGGTATTAGAACACATATCTTAAATAAATTTGTTTCAGTTATTTTTTCATTTTAATATTATTAACTATAGTAACATCTATGGTGTTATGGGTAAATTTCGACCCATTTACTTCAAGGAAATATCGGGTTGGATTAGGGCTGGGCGATATATTGAGATTTTTTTACATTTTTTTTTTAATGATTTTGATATAGCTTATTTCGTGACAAATTGACTTGAATGTTTTATTTGAGATTTGCACAAATGTTTTGTTATTTGCACAACTGTCAACCTCAGTGGAAAAGTCTGCCTGTTACTGTCTACATTGTATTAATTGCACAGTGTATTTTAATTTAATTGTTATGCAGGAAAGGGATATTTGTTTTATTCTATTCAAAAAGCATTTTTATTCTATATATGCAGGCAGTTTATTTTTATTTCATTTGTTTATACATTTTGATATTGTGCAGACCTCTGTTAATAAAGGTGACATTTGGCACGAGGCTTTGTATTAAAACTGACTGTTTTTTTTTAAGGGTTTGCCTCAGAAAAAAATGAAGCTAACAGAGATGCTATGCTATAATGCTTTGGGGGAAACCCCAATTATGGCACAGAAAAAATATCGATATATATTGAGTATCGCCATTCAGCTAGAAAATATCGAGATATGACTTTTGGTCCATATCGCCCAGCCCTAGGTTGGATATTATTTTGTTGAAATAAAGGTTTCTGACAAAGTCAAAAAGCCTTGATGCAATAAATGCATTTTTGTGGTAGTTTTATGAATTTAAAACCTAAGAACAGGTCGGTGGCGACCCTAACAACAGACGAAGGTTAAAATTTAGTTCTCCCCTTACAGAAATGCTTTTCAATCAATTTAATTTTGCTCAAACATGTCCCACTTTTTTAAATCTTTTTTTTCCAGGTATTGGCCTCAACAACATGTTCATCATGGTGTCCGACTGGCAACACAGCCAGGTGAACGACGCGGTACCGAAGCGGCTGGCTCGCACCTACAAAGACGCCGGCTTACCGATCACCATCACCGCCCTGACGGACGTCCTCAAGTTCTTCATCGGAACCACGTCCGACTTCCCCTCACTGCAGTCCTTCTGCTGGTACACGGCCACCTCCATCTTGTTCTGCTACTTCTACACCATCACCTTCCTGGGGGCCTTCATGGCCCTGAACGGCCGGAGAGAGGCCGGAAACAGACACTGGCTGACCTGCATGAAAGTGCCCTCAGAAAAAACCGACGACCATCCGAAGATGTACAACCTCTGCTGTGTGGGAGGTGAATATGATGAGGTCACGGGAGCAGAGAAGAAGAAGCAAGCGACCTATTTCTTCAAGGATTATTACGGCCCGTTTTTGATGAAATCCTGGGTGAAGGGATTGGTTATCCTGATTTACATGGGTTATTTAGGTGTAAGTATTTACGGGTGTTTTTCAATACAGCAGGGGATTGAGCTTCACGATCTGGCAGCAGATAACTCGCATGTTACAAAGTTCATTAAGAAGGATAGGGAGCACTTCTCAGATTATGGTCCATCGATTATGATTGTTGTGAACAAGGAATTCGATTACTGGAACAGGAGCCAAAGACTGGGACTTCAGGGATGCATCGAAAACTTCACAGCCACCCGGTTCGTAGATCCCAACATCTACACCTCTTGGCTCGACTCTTACTTGTCATACGGACAAGAGAGAGACTTGGACCTTGACGATAAAGAGGTTTTTCTCGGAAATCTCACAAATTTCCTTGAGGCGTTTCCTATTTTTAAGCAAGACGTGAACCTCACTGGAGATGCCATCTATGCATCGCGGTTTTTCATCCAGATCGTCGATCTTGCCAACGCTCAAGATGATTTCGACATGTTCAACAGTCTCACCTACATTGCAAAAACATGCACTCCATCTCTCCTAGCTTACCACCGTATCTTTATCTTCTATGACCAGTACGACGTGGTTATAAAAACCACCATTAAAAACGTTATGGTGATCACAGCTGTGATGTTGCTCATCTCCCTCCTGCTCATCCCCAACCCCAGCTGTTCCTTTTGGGTGACCATTTCCATCGGCTCAGTGACCGTCGGGGTGACGGGTTTGATGACGCTTTGGAAAGTCAACCTGGATTCCATATCCATGATCATCTTCACCGTCTGCATCGGCTTCACCGTCGATTTCTCCGCCCATGTGGCCTACGCCTTCGTCTCCAGCAAAAAGACCAGCGCCAACGAAAAGGCGGTGGACGCCATCTCCCATCTGGGTTACCCCATTCTTCAAGGTGCCCTCTCCACCATTTTGGGGGTGTTGGTGTTGGCTATGTCGGAGTTTCACACCTTCAGGATGTTCTTCAGGATCTTCTTCCTGGTCATGTCTCTGGGAATGCTTCATGGCCTCGTTTTCATCCCAGTCATCCTCTCAACGTGTACATGCAGCACGGAAAGTGCAGAGACGATAAGTGCGGATGAGTGCGAAGAGAAGGACTTGAAAGTGAGCAGACTCTGACCACTAGAGGTGCTGTGGAGCACTTTGAGCAGGAAGACTGAACTGCAAATCCCTTTAAAGCAGCACAACGTAACTTTCAGCTTTTGTTGAGTTTAGCGGCTCCTTTGGACAAAAGCGGTAGTGCTTTACCAGTAGTGTGGAATAGGAATGGGCGATATTTTACCGTTCACGATAAACCGTCAAAAAAATTCCCCACGGTAAGAATTTGTATCTCACGGTAAAAATGATAAATTCCCGTTGATGACATTTTTGTGTAAAGCTGATTTATAGTTCTGCGTTACGTACGTGAAGGAAGGAAGGAAGGAAGGAAGGAAGGAAGGAAGGAAGGAAGGAAGGAAGGAAGGAAGGAAGGAAGGAAGGAAAGAATGAGCCAGAAAGAAAGAAAGAAAGAAATGAGCTAGAAAGAAAGAAAGAAAGAAAGAAAGAAAGAAAGAAAGAAAGAAAGAAAGAAAGAAATGAGCCTGAAAGAAAGAAAGAAAGAAAGAAAGAAAGAAAGAAAGAAAGAAAGAAAGAAAGAAAGAAAGATAAATTCCCGTTGATGACGTTTTTGTGTAACAAACATGGCGGATCTGAGAGCGAGATAGATTTATAGTTACAAAGGTGGAGTTGAATTGGTATTTTTTTTATCGTCATTTTTATCGTTATCGGGATAAATGCCAGAAATTATCGTGATACATTTTTTAGTCCATACCGCCCATCCCTAGTGTGGTAGGGTTCCTACCATGCTCCTCAAAGTTACATAGTGCCAGTGAAGGCGATACAGACCCCTCAGACCATGACAGAGGTTCATTAAACCTGTTGGAAGTTGATGTACCATCACAATGACTCTGGAAATATTATATTAAGGTGGAAAAGTTACATTGTGCTGCTTTAAGCCTGTTCAAAAACAGTACTTTCTCTCACGGGGAGTAAAAAGTTAGTGTAAGGAGTTGCTTAAAGTGTTTTCCAGTCATAGTTTTCCAGTTTATTCGATCATGCTTTTTTTTTTTTTTTAAAGAAAAGTTATATGCATATTGTTTATACTAAACAAGTAAGTAAGTTATTCTTATTTATATTCATTTTCATTGTTTCTTGTTCAGTGGGGTTGATTGCTGAAGTTTTGCTGTGATTATATAAAGGTTTTCATGTTGTATCGTTCAATCGCAGTTGACCATGAGTAATGTCCCGACAATAAAGTTTTCTTTCATTTGAAATTGTCACTACTTTTTTTTGGATAAACATTGGGCCCACAGGCCTCATTGAGTGAGTTTAAGTTAGTGATTGCACAATTAAAAGACAACCGATCAAGTGTAGTTTGTTTGGGAACGTGGTTGGAACTAAGCTTCTTGTGTCAAGAACATGAGAGCACAACTTCACTTCGTAAAAGTGAATGTTCAACAGACAGATAAGACCAAAGTAGAGTAATCTGACCTGAACGCCCAGCATAAGCACATATTTTAAGTAGAAACATCTAAGACACACTGTCAAGCACGGCAGTGGGGTGTTGATGATCTGGGGCCTCATTTATAAAGCTCGCTTGCGCACAAAACAGGGCTGAAAGATGCGCAAGCCACCTTCTACGCAAAGGTTGGGATTTAAAAAGAAAAAACTAACCGAAAAATCTGCGTATCCCTAAGCCAAACCTGACCATCCTGTAGGAACTTACTTAAGATATGGGGAACTGGCGATGCAGGCGGTGAGGTGGTGAAATGAAGCCATATTCATGTCATACTCTTAATAATGTCATCACATATCATATAATATAATAGCACTGATCGTGTCCCTCTGTGTGTGAAGCACAGCGTCAGTCAGGACACGCCGGGAACCTCCTCTTCACCCACCGCGACAACCGTAGAGTGACTGAGGACAGAATAAATGAGGGGCTCCGTAGATCGTTTAGGGGCTCTACGGAGCCCCTAAAGGGACACTGATTTTTTATATATATAATGAGTTTTACGCGCAGGAGCCGCTGCGCATGCTCAGCAGGCTCATTCATATGCAAATACTACTTTGCATTGCGCATTTATGGTAAAAAGTGGGCGTGTAGAGGACGGGATATGAGGCAAATTCAGCTGCGCAACCTTCCAGCTGGAATGTGATTTATAAAGAGAACATTGCGTGCAAGTGTGCGTGCACACGGTTTTATAAATCCAGATTTTTTTTGCGCCCGCCATTTTCGGCTTTTGGCTTTACGTGCACTTTTAGTATGAATCCTACGCACTCTTTTATAAATGAGGCCCCAGGGCCTTATTTTCAGCCTCCAATATTATGGACCAATACAGGACCAGGGTATCCAGCAGCCATTGAGCTGGCAATGAACTCTGAGTCATGTGATAAAAATCTGAAGAACATCTGAATACTTACAATCTGGGATGTTTTTAAATGGCTGGGTAGTTTAAAAACAGCCCAGTGAAACCAAATATATGTGTTTCATATCAAAACCCATTAGGATTTAGTGTTTTCTCGTCACCCAACATGTATGTACATACAGGCTGAACTATCACTGGAAAGATTTAAGGATTTTATTCAAATCTACATTGACATGATCAGTAAAATATTAATTTAGGAGGCTGACAACAAATAAGTTCACTTTGAAATTAATACAGTCGTACGTCAATATTGATAAGCTCAAATTCTGAATACAGTAATGGCCTGATGGAGGAAATGAAAGCACTCAGACTGAAACTGATGGTACGACTCAGTTTGAAGGTTGCCGTGCAGTCACTTCAGAGCAAAAGCTGTCTGCACAGAGCTCCTCAAAGATATCAAGTTTTCAACATAGGACAAGACAAACAAGCAGCTGGTATTTGAGGCTGCAAGTGGGGCGATTTGAATAAAAACCCACAAGGGCCTCAGATTCTAACTTTCTGCATCTGTCATGGCCGACGCAGGGCTGCAGCCAACTTCCTGCTCCGCCACTCTCCGTCACGCCTGTCTTCTCTCCCCCCGGATGAGAAGCCTCTGGCCCGCACAGCGTGACGTGACACGCCCCAACAGCCCGGAGGCAGACGGGCAGGAGAGGGAAGATGTGATAGTTGGGATAGTTGGGACTGGCGAGACGAAAGACTGGCAAAGCGAAGAACCTGCCCGTAAAATATTTCAGCGCAGCTCCAGTTAGTTGTGCTGCAGTCTGACTTTCAGCTCACTGAGGACCTTAAACTCAGCTGTGATTGTGAGGTGAAATTTATACCTGCAAAAACATTTTCATTAAGTATTATCTTGCTTCCAAAAAATGCAATTATTACATAAACAATGGTGTCAGCTGAGATGAACTTTCTTTTGGAGCCCGCCCCTAGTGGTTCATCAAGGAACTGCACAAAGTGACACTTGATGATGATGATGTCACGTTTCTTAAGCAGGGTGTGCCGCCTTGATTTGAATCAGAACTTTATGGCAATCTGCAGCTTTTATTTACTAATTTTCAATTAATGAGATCAGAACCCAACCCGTTTACGCCCCACCCCTTCTTATCATGGTTATTAAATGTTAGGATTTAGCTCAGGTGCATGAAACCCCTGAAAGATAACTAGAAGTTTCGATTTTCTATAGGATTTTTTATAATCTACAGCTCATATATCTCAAATTGGCTGTGATTAGCTTATTTGGAAGAAAAAAAAGACTTGATCTCGATCAATTGATCTAAATGAATAGCTCAGTTGTGATAAATGTTGATGAGTTGCTCCACCGAACGCTGCCGGTGATTGACAGAAGCGGCGGCCACAGACGGATCAATGGCGCTCCCGGAGCCTTATGAGGTGATGGAGGAGCCGGGCCGCGAGGGCGCACGGAGCCCGACGCGCCTCTCCTCTCCGCTGCTTCCATAGGCCTGCCCGACGCTCGCCGCGGTCGGAAGAGGGCGGAGAGCGTCTGTCATCCAAGTGAGAAGCTCCCTGACTCGGTGCTTCCTCAAAAATATATAAATAGAGTAATAAGAAGCTGCTCCCCCCTAGGAATGGTTGATATTTTACCGTTCACGATAAACCGTCAAAAAAATTCCCCACGGTAAGAATTTGTCATCTCGCGGTAAAAATGATAAATTCACGTTGATGATGTTTTTGTGTAAAGTCGAATTTATGGTTCTGCGTTACGTACGTGAAGGAAGGAAGGAAGGAAGGAAGGAAGGAAGGAAGGAAGGAAGGAAGGAAAGAAGGGAAGGAGGAAGGAAGGAAGGAAGGAAGGAAAGGAAAAAAGAAGGAAGGAAGGAAGGAAGGAAGGAAGGAAGGAAGGAAGGAAGGAAGGAAGGAAGGAAGGAAGGAATGAGCCAGAAAGAAAGAAAGAAAGAAAGGAGCCAGAAAGAAAAAAAGAAAGAAAGAAATGAGCCTGAAAGAAAGAAAGAAAGAAAGAAAGAAAGAAAGAAAGAAAGAAAGAAATGAGCCTGAAAGAAGGAAAGAAATAAAGAAAAAATGAGCCAGAAAGAAAGAAAGAAAGAAATGAGCCTGAAAGAAAGAAAGAAAGAAAGAAAGAAAGAAAGAAAGAAAGAAAGAAAGAAAGAAAGAAATGAGCCTGAAAGAAAGAAAGAAAGAAATGAGCCTGAAAGTAAGAAAGAAAGAAAGAAAGAACGAAAGAAAGAAAAAAAGAAATGAGCCTGAAAGAAAGACAGAAAGAAAGAAAGAAAGAAATGAGCCTGAAAGAAAGAAAGAAAGAAAGAAAGAAATGAGCCTGAAAGAAAGAAAGAAAGAAAGAAAAAAAGAAATGAGCCTGAAAGAAAGAAAGAAAGAAATGAGCCAGAAAGAAAGAAAGAAAGAAAGAAAGAAATGAGCCTGAAAGAAAGAAAGAAAGAAAGAAAGAAAGAAAGAAAGAAAGAAAGAAAGAAAGAAAGAAAGAAAGAAAGAAAGAAAGAAAGAAAGAAAGAAAGAAAGAAAGAAAGAAAGAGAAAGAAAAAAGGATACATTCCCGTTGATGAGGTTTTTGTGTAACAAACATGGCGGATCTGAGAGCGAGATAGATTTATAGTTACAAAGGTGGAGTTGAATTGGTATTTTTTTTATCGTCATTTTTATCGTTATCGGGAAAATGCCAGAAATTATCGTGATACATTTTTTAGTCCATACCGCCCATCCCTACTCCCCCCCCCTTCCCCTTTTACCCCTCCCTTCCTCCTCGTTTCGATTCAGTCTGTGTATCCAGCTCGTAGGAGGAGAGCGTCGGCCGCTCAGCAAGGCAGTGTTATCTTCAGCATCCTCAGCATCATCCTCAGCATCATCCTCAGCATCATCAACAAGCGGTGTGAGGCATCTGGAAGGAAGAAAAGGGGATTGTGCCAGAGGCAGACAAAGGGTTTTCCGTTGTTTTTCTGCGAAGACAGAGGTGTGGAGCGTTTCAGAGATATCCTACAAGTGGTGAAGCGATGTTTTAGCGGTGCGATTTGGCAGATTTTGCGCCCCATCCATCTACATCTGATAAACACTGTCATTCCGAGCTGCACACATCTGTGGACGCTCTCTGCAGGGGGGGAGATGGCTGTTTTCCGGCTGTCGCTGCTTCTGCAAGTGGGATTAGTCATCGGAGCGAATTACAAACACCCAGCTCGGTCGGGTGTCGGGGAGGATGCGCTGGCCGGCGCGGAGACGCACCACGGCGGGCAGCGGCGGGCGCAGCTCCGCCTCGCTCCCGGTCCCGGTCCCGGTGGGGAGAACCTGCATGAGCAGCAGCTTCCCAGGGTGGTCACGGCTTTCCTGCACACGGGGGACTCCAGCACCCTGAAACACGCCAACTGCTCCCGTAAGTACGAGCTCACCTCTCTGCGGGGAAGGTCACCCATCACCGCAACAAGCCCGCACGACTCCATGCGCAGCGTGCTGGACACGGTGCTGCACGCCACAAACTTCCTCAGCGTGATCCTGCAAGCCAACAGGTCCAGGGAGAGCCACCTCCGCAGAGACATCGAGTGGTACCATGCATTGGTCAGGAGCATGCTGGAGGGGGATGACAAGATCCACCGGGCTTGGGTGACTTTTGCAAAAGGGGGGGAGGCGGCATCATCATCGGGGCCGTCGGTGCTCCTGCAGGCCAGCAGAGCCGGCGGGGAGATCCTGCTCCAAGACCTCTCCATGGCGCACCAGCATCCGCACAACAGCACCACGGAAACACGCTGGTACCACGACATGAGGGACAGGAGCAACCCCACTTTCCACAAAAGGGTTCTGACCCAAGATTTTAGATCCGTGGAGAATGAGTTGAAAAGGGGAGAGAGTTTCATCCCGGACGGAACGCACGTCAAATGGTCTGCGCCCTTCTTGGAGTGCGAAAATGGGAATTTTGTTCCGCGCTGGCTTCTGACTTTATCTGCTGCTTTCTATGGCTTGAAGTCCGACCTGGTTCCTGAGTTCAGGTAGGAACACAATGGAGGAACATTTGCGTTCCCAAAACACGCGTCAAATTCCTCTACCTATCTTTTTTTTTTTGTCTTTTTCTTAAAGGAGCTTGAGGCCGGATTGTGGCAGGATTTATGAAAAAATCTGTATACATTTTAAGTTTTCTAGTAATAATGTCAGATGAAGCGTTCCAAACCCAAAAGAATGAGCCCTCTAGTGTATCTCTCCTTTGCCTTGAACAGGCTGTGTGCTGCAAAATGTGCTGCAATTCGGTCCCAAATTTCCCGCGCTGGGCTGCGGATGTGACGTCAAATGACGCTGCATGCACGTTCTCCCCGTTCTCCCGTGCCAGCTTCACTGTTGGCTGCAGTACCCCCAACGGCCGTCGTGGTGAAGGGTGGCGCTAGAGAGTCTCATTTCTTAAAAGGAGCCTCAAGCTCCTTTAAGTAAAAATCAAATTTTGCACAAAAAGACAGATATCATCCCTAGGGGTGGGAATTGGGAAGGACCTCACGATACGATACGCATCACGATACTTGAGCCACGATACGATACAAATTGCGATATCCCGATTATGCGATATATCCCGATATATCCCGATATATCGCGATATTCTACATAGTTCACCGAAAAATTTAAAAATGCATTACACATCTTAAAATCCAAGTTGTATATATGTACATCAGATGATAGTGATAATGCATTGGACAGACTGAGTCAAAACAATGTAATTCAAACTTTCCATTTTAATTATGCAACATATTTGCATGAAAAAACACACTGAAACACAATGAAAAGTGCAGTGTGTGCATTATTCTTAGATACAAAATACTCAAAATAAAATGCAGTGTCTCACCCACACTGAAATTGAAATCACAAAAATACAGTACAGCTACTTGCCCCTGACTTAAAATGACAAAAATAAAATGCAGTGTCTCACCCACACTGAAATCAAAAAATCAAGTGCAGCAATATATCGCGATACATACATTAAATATCGTATCGGGAGACTATGTATCGCGATATATTGCCGTATCAATATTTTTGCCCACCCCTAATCATCCCCGACCATCCCAGTCTGGCCTTCGGCAGGAGGGTTCCCCCTTATGATCCAGGTCCTGGTCCAGGTTTCTTCCCTCCTAAAGGGGAGTTTTTCCTTGCCACTGTTTGGCTTAAGGCTTTTCTCCCACCAGGGGAGTTTTTACCTGCCATTGTTTATGTAATAATTGCTCGGGGGTTCATGTTCTGGGTCTCTGGAAAGCGCCTAGAACAGGGGTCGGCAACCCAAAATGTTGGAAGAGCCATATTGGACCAAAAACACAAAAAACAAATATGTCTGGAGCCGCAAAAAATGAAAAGTCTTAGTATCAGCCTTAGAATGAAGGCGAATGGCGAAAGGCGAAATGTCGAGAAAAAAGTCAAAATGTCGAGAAAAAAGTCAAGATTTCGAAAAAAGTCGAAATGTTGAGTAAAAAGGCGAAATGTCTAAAAAAAAAAGTTGAAATGTCGAGATTAATGTTAAAGTAAAATCTCGAAAAAAAAGTCAAAATGTCGAGATTTATGTTGAAGTACAATTTCAAGAAAAAAGTCGAAATGTCTAGAAAAAAGTCAAAATTTCAAAAAAAGTAGAAATGTCGAGGAAATAGTCAAAATTTCGAGGAAAACATCAAAATCTCGAGAAAAAAGTCGAAATGTTAAGAAAAAAGTCGAAATGTCGAAAAAAAGTCAGAATTTCGAGAAAAAAGTCGAAATGTCGAAAAAAAGTCAGAATTTCGAGAAAAAAGTCGAAATGTCAAAAAGAAATGTTTAAAAAGGAATGGAAAAAGGAGGAAAATAGAAGAAAAAAGAAAAAAAGAAGAAAAAAAAGAAAAAGGAAGAAAAAAAGAGAAAAAAAGGAAAAAAAAGGCCAAACATTTTTGAAAAAGCTCCAGGAGCCACTAGGGCGGCGCTAAAGAGTCGCATGCGGCTCTAGAGCCGCGGGTTGCCGACCCCTGGCCTAGAGAAATTTTTTGTTGTATTAGATGCTATATGAATAAAATTGAATTTAATTGAATTGAATATCAACCAAAAGCTGCGTTCAGGTTCAGGTGGGCTTGACCACGTCTCCAAACCTGGCAGGGATTTGCAAGTCAAACCTGCCTCCCTTTCCTCACCAAACACACGCAGCCTCCCACAGGCCTCCCTCTTTTTAACAGAAGGGGGGGTTTTCTCCTCTCATCCAGTCTGACAAGGCGGCGGGATGCTAAAAATAACCCTGATGTTACTAGCAGTGGTGGAAACCTCTGGCTACAGGCCCCAATTCATCTTTTAAACTCACTCCGCTGCATGCTTTACTACACAGGAGATGTTGCGTGTCCTTTCTTTTGCCATCTACAGTAATGGGGCTGTTAAATCCCCCCCCCAGAGTCAATATTTAGAAGACACCAAATGTTCAAATTCAATTATATCTCGTCTCATTCATTCAATCCTCGACCTAAAGCCACTTCTGCAGCAGCCATGACAGGCGGTGTTGATATGCAGGAATAGAGTTGAGGCTCCATAGGATCCTGACCGATGAATATTTAATCCAGGTCACCGTGTGTGTGTACTGCTTTCGATGAATCTTTAATTGATAAACTTAGGTGGCTCACAGGTAGGCACAGACTGCAAATGACTCAACCTCTGCAGTGATTATACTGTAATATGCTGACATATACCTGGCAGAGCATCATACTCATACCTGGACACTCAGCTGCTGAATGGTCTACTGTATTTTACACTGGAGGGATTGTTTGCATTTTATCCCAGCCAGCATGATAGGGCTGGGGATCGATTCAAATATCAAGAATCGATTCGATTCCGATTCTTAAGATTCAGAATCGATTATCACGCTTTGATTCGATCCAATTCGATCCGATATTGATTTTGGTTACTGTTAATAAAACAGTTTTTTGAGCTGTTGCTTGAATGATATGACTGTAGTTCTGCAACATATTAATACTAGTATTATATTGAGATTCAACAGCAAGTATTGGCAGCTAATGATGCTGTAAGGACCAATCAGCTCCCAGAATGCTGATAGAACTGCTTTCAGAAACATTATGGGTCAGAATTACCAAACAGATCCAGGGCAGCAAACAGAGGACGAAAGAAATCGCTTTTTATTTTTTCCCACATTTATGAGAATTTGGTTTTTAACATTTATGCAAATGTAACCCCAAGACAGTATATAAAGCAAAGAAATATAGACAATTTATGCAATTATAACTGAAAACTTTAATGTTTTCATACCTTTAAACATATTTAAAGGCAAAAACATGGTACCAGTTATTCTCATGTCCAACAAAATATTCCTTTTTTGGGCATAAACAAAAAAGTACCAAAAGTTGTAATGTAAAGATGAAAAAAAACAAAACATTTTTTTTTTTTAAATCGATCTTTAGACATATGAATCGATTTTTAGGAATTAATATGAGAATCGATTTAAAACCGGATAATCAATCTTTTCAACACAGGTCTACAACATAACCATGTGGCCCCTATTTAGATCAAAAAAGGTCTACTTGGGTACACAGTGGGCTTGAAACTGAAAATATGTTGTGTATGGTTTCAGTATTATATACTGAAGAGTATTAGGGCCATGCAGGAGAAAAAATATTTGTGAGGGGAAGATTTTTTTTTATCGTGCACTTCGAGAAAAAAGTCGAAATGTCGAGAATAATGTTGAAATATAATTTCAAGAATAAAGTCTAAATTTCGGCTTTTTTCTCAACATTTCAACTTTATTCACGAAATTTTTACTTTTTTCTCGAAATTGTACTTCAACATTGCGACGGAATATTAGGGCCAAACTAAGACAAAAAAAAATAAAATTGGAAATTACGAGAATAAAGTCATAATATAATGAGAATAAAGTCGTAAAATTACGAGAATAAAGTCATAATGTTGCGAGAATAAAGTCGTAATAGAATAAAGTCGTAATATTATGAGAATAAAGTCGTAATATTACGAGAATAAAGTCGTAATAGAATAAAGTCGTAATATTACGAGAATAAAGTCGTAATATTATGAGAATAAAGTTGTTATTAGAATATAATTTATGAGAACTCTAACAGGAAGAGCATCTTTTCTCTGTGTTAAAATGAGGAATATTGAGCATCTTGTGAAGTTATATTTATATATTTATAATATATTTAGTATTACGACTTTATTCTCGAAATATTATGTCTTTATTCTCGTAATTTTACGACTTTATTCTCATATTATTATGACTTTATTCTCGTAATTTCCATTTTATTTTGTCTTAGTTTGGCCCTAATACTCCGTCGTAATTATAGCCCCAAGTCAATGTGGCCCAAATGTATGAAGTATACTAAACAGCAATAGGCTAAGAAAGGGGTTAATTATGTCCATGTAGCTTTTGTAAAATGTGGCCCATTAAGGAAGATTAACCAGTTGGACCCCTCTTAAACACCAAGTAAATCCCACCGAGAGACCTTAAAGCAGCACTATGTAACTTTTCCACCTTAATATAATATTTCCAGAGTCATTGTGATGGAACATCAACTTCCAACAGGTTTAATGACACCTCTGTCATGGTCTGAGGGGTCTGTATCACCTTCACTGGCACTATGTAACTTTGAGGAGCATGGTAGGAACTAGGGATGGGCGATATTTTACCGTTCAAGATATACCGTCAAAAAAATTCCCCACGGTAAGAATTTGTCATCTCATCTCATGGATAAATTCCTGTTGATGACGTTTTTGTGTAAAGCTGATTTATGGTTCTGCGGTTAAATCGACGCACAACGTACGTGAAGGAAGGAAGGAAGGAAGGAAGGAAGGAAGGAAGGAAGGAAGGAAGGAAGGAAGGAAGGAAGGAAGGAAGGAAGGAAGGAAGGATATGAGCCAGAAAGAAAGAAAGAAAGAAAGAAAGAAAGAAAGATATGAGCCTTAAAGAAAGAAAGATAGAAAGAAAGAAAGAAAGAAAGAAAGATATGAGCCTGAAAGAAAGAAAGAAAGAAATGATCCTAGAAAGAAAGAAAGAAAAAAGAAAGAAAGAAAGAAAGAAAGAAATTATCCTAGAAAGAAAGAAAGAAAAAAAAAGAAAGAAAGAAAGAAAGAAAGAAAGATATGAGCCTGAAAGAAAGAAAGAAAGAAATGATCCTAGAAAGAAAGAAAGAAAGAAAGAAATTATCCTAGAAAGAAAGAAAGAAAGAAAGAAATTATCCTAGAAAGAAAGAAAGAAAGAAAGAAAGAAAGAAAGAAAGAAAGAAAGAAAAGAAAGAAAGAAAGAAAGAAAGAAAGAAAGAAAGAAAGAAAGAAAGAAAGAAAGAAAGAAAGAAAGAAAGAAAGAAAGAAAGAAGGATAAATTCCCATTGATGACGTTTTTGTATTGGTATTTTTTTTATCGTTAAAATAAATGCCAGAAATTATTGTGATACATTTTTTAGTCCATACCGCCCATCCCTAGTTTAGTTAGAGCTCAGCAGAAGCTGGTATCATGGCCGAAGCAGCGGAAAAAACCCAAGAACATTTTTTAGTTTTATCGGAGGAGGCAAAAAAAAGAAAGCGGTAGAGTAACAAGCTAAATGCCCGGACAAGAATAAACATTAGCCCGGTGTTCACTCGCTGGCGTGAGCTGAAAGACGAGGAGGGATGTCCGACCGATGGTGATTTACGTATATTTAAGTATGTTGGACTACTAATTTATGACGAAGTCCCTCTAAAAAACGTGACAGGAAAAAGGAGCAGTAGAACAAAACCAGAGCGTATGAGTTTGTAATTTGTGGCGTATTATCTGTCTGAAACAGGACGGGGGCGGGGGAGACTTCACTAATAAAACCAAGTTGAACTTAGTGATTTTCAACATTATCATATTATATTGTTTAGCCAAAAATAGATACATTACCTCTTCGCTATCCATCCTGCAAACGACCGCTGAAAACAGAAAAGTAGTTTGAAAGTCCGTCCCGTCTTCTCTCATCAAAACAAATGCACGTGACGGGAGATCAGGATCTTTCCGGCAGTACGCGCTGGTTCTCATGGGAAATGTAGTGTTCTTTCTGGTAAAGCACTACCGCTTTGGTCCAAAGGAGCCGCCAAACTCAACAAAAGCTGAAAGTTACATTGTGCTGCTTTAAGGGCAAATACAGGTACAAACCTGCAGACAAATCCACCTGTTTTTCAGTCCACTTTTAGCTCTTTTGGGGCTTTCCTTGGATCAGCCTTTCATGACATCTAAAGTGTGACTTAGTTTTATTCTTGATTCAAACCCACTGGATGGTGATTTGTTCTGTGGGATTAACAGAAACATCCTGCTGTATTGTTAAACGCAGGAGATGCACTTTACAGGATTATGTCACATATCAGCAAATATGAAACTAACTCACAGAGCGACATGGTACTGCAATGACAGGTGACTTACAGACTCCAGAAAGAAAGAACGGAAACCAAAAAGAGGAGAAACAGACAGAGACTGAGCAAAGTCTGAGTAAATCGTTGACAGTTTCAAAACAGCAACTTCTCCTCCAGTCCTATAGGGGAGCTAAGAATTACCGACGGTCCTTGGGATTCTTTAAACATGACTGGAAATTTAATGAAAGTGCTCATGAAAATAAAATTCATCAAGAATTAGACGTGATAATTGCTAGTCTGAACTCTGATTAGTACGACGGAGTATTAGGGCCAAACTAAGACAAAAAAAAAATAAAATTGGAAATTACGAGAATAAAGTCAAAACCTAATGTTGCGACTATAAAGTTTTAATATTATGAGAATAAAGTCGTAATATTATGAGAATAAAGTCATAAAATTACGAGAATTAAGTCAAAACCTAATGTTGCGAGAATAAAGTTTTAATATTATAGAATAAAGTTTTAATATTATGAGAATAAAGTCGTAATATTACCAGAATAAAGTTGTAATATTACGAGAATAAAGTCGTAATATTACCAGAATAAAGTCAGAAAATTACGAGAATGAAGTCAAAACCTAATCATATTGTTTGCGAGAATAAAGTCGTAATATTACGACTTTATTCTCGTAATTATACGACTTTATTCTCGTAATTTTACGACTTTATTCTCGTATTTCCCATTTTTTTTGTCTTAGTTTGGCCCTAATACTCCGTCGTAGTTTAGTAAACGTGAAGAAAATGTTTGAAAATTGTTAACGTAAGAGTACATAAGAATAAACTGAACTCTTCCAATCACAGATCAGCTCCTAACAAGTCATTTGAATGCATGAAAGTCTCATACTAAGACGGGTTTTATTGGAAAACATTCCCTTAAAATGACTTAGATGCAATTCTACACCTGTGCCTCATTAAAAAGCGTGCATCTTGCGTATCTCCATCTCATGGCTTGCTGATCTCCCTTGACTCCGTGAGAGCCACATGAGCCGTGGTATGGCTATGGCTCAGGTGTTTAAGTGTTTTCCTTCCAGTTGGAAGACGGTGGTTTGTTCCCCGGCCCATTCAAATGTCCAAGTGTCATTTGGAGAGACACAACAGCCCTGGTAGCTCATTGAAGTGGCTGTAGAGGTGATGGAACATATATGCACACTGACAAAGCTTTCTGCTTCAAGTTCTTCAAGCTAGGGATGGGCGGTATGGACTAAAAAATCTATCGCGATAATTTCTGGCATTTATCTCGATAACGATAAAATGACGATAAAAAAAATACCAATTCAACTCCATCTTTTTAACTATAAATCTATCACCACATTCAGTCTTTGGAGCAAAACACTGCTCTAAAAGATACTAAATGCTACTAAATGTCATCAATGGGAATTTATCTTTCTTTCTTTCTTTCTTTCTTTCTTTCTTTCTTTCTTTCTTTCTTCTTTCTTTCTTTCTTTCTTTCCTCCTGCTCTCTCCTTCCTTCCTTGTTTTTTCCCTTCCTTCCTCCTTCCTTCCTTCCTTCCTTCCTTCCTTCCTTCCTTCCTTCCTTCCTTCCTTCCTTCCTTCCTTCCTTCCTTCCTTCCTTCCTTCCTTCTTTCCTCCTTCCTTCCTTCCTTCCTTCCTTCCTTCCTTCCTTCCTTCCTTCCTTCCTTCCTTCTTTCCTCCTTCCTTCCTTCCTTCCTTCCTTCCTTCCTTCCTTCCTTCCTTCCTTCCTTCCTTCCTTCCTTCCTTCCTTCCTCCTGCTCCTTCCTTCCTTCCTTCCTTCCTTCCTTCCTTCCTTCCTTCCTTCCTTCCTTCCTTCCTTCCTTCCTTCCTTCCTTCCTTCCTTCCTTCCTTCCTTCCTTCCTTCCTTCTTTCCTCCTTCCTTCCTTCCTTCCTTCCTTCCTTCCTTCTTTCCTCCTTCCTTCCTTCCTTCCTTCCTTCCTTCCTTCCTTCCTTCCTTCCTTCCTTCCTTCCTTCCTTCCTTCCTTCCTTCCTTCCTTCCTTCCTTCCTTCCTCCTGCTCTCTCCTTCCTTCCTTCCTTCCTTCCTTCCTTCCTTCCTTCCTTCCTTCCTTCCTTCCTTCCTTCCTTCCTTCCTTCCTTCCTTCCTTCCTTCCTTCCTTCCTTCACGTACGTTGTGCGTGGATTTAACACAGAACCATAAATCATCTTTACACAAAAACGTCACCAACGGGAATTTATCGTTTTTACCGTGAGATACAAATTCTTATTGTGAAGAATTTTTTTGACAGTTTATCGTGAACGGTAAAATATCGCCCATTCGTACTTCAAGCGGACGAAATTGCTTCTTTAGGGTTTTTTTCACCTGAAACGCTGCTTGCTGGATGTGACTTTTTTATACATTAGCTGGTTTGGAGACACATACAGTAACTCTGGAAACTGGAAAATGTTATTAAAAAAAAAGTCCTGATTGGCTGAAGTTGTGTCCATCAGTCCTTCAGGCTCAATCTTCAACCAATCACATTTACAACCACTGATCTCGCAAATCCTGAGAGAATCCAGCTACCTTTCAAAGTAAATGTCTGAGCGCATAAAATAAAATCCCAAATTGTACAGAGACGTTAACACGGTTAGAAACTCGACTTGATCGGTGTGTGTCAATAGCAAATCAAAACATGTAAGCGCTGAGCCTCCAAAGTACCGTTCCTTTTCATGTGACGCGTCGCTGGGAGTCGCTGGTCTGAGGTTGATAATGTCTTTTATTTGACAGAATGAGATCTGGATTCATAAATGGTTTCAAGGAGACGTTTCGCTCCTCACTCAGGTGGTCATGACACTCAGTCTGATGTGTTTTGTATCATGCGGATGACACAACGCCTTGGATTATGTGTTTGTAAAAGATAAACTAATGCAGGTGTGAAGTAAAGAAATAGATGATGGAGAAAAATGATTGTGCATGATGTTTCCTGTGTTCAGTATATCTATCCATTCATTAACCCCTGAACTCCTGAGGGCTGTTGGCTGTTATAAGGTTTTTTATGGGGTATTTATTGATTATATGAACATCTAATGATTTGTCGGTTACGACTTTTTATCTGAGTTTAGCACATTGTCTATTTGTTCTCATGACTAAGGCCCCGTTTACACGTAGCAAAAACGGTGGTGTTTTCATGCGTTTTGGCCGTTCGTTACACAAAAACGGAGCTCAAAGTCACCAAAAACGATAATTTCTGAAAACTCCGGCCAAAGTGGAGATTTTCAAAAACTCTGTTTTCACGTTTGCTTGTAAACTGAGGGAAACGGACATTTAGGCTTCAGAACGTCACATTATGAGACAGAAACGTCACCAGCGTCATTTGTGTGATCTGTGTTTACAATTTGTTTGGCCACCGTCAATATTTTCTTGTATTTTACCTGTTTTATATTCTAACGTCACACTTAAAAGTAACTCCACTTCTCTGTCACTCCAAACTAAAGACTCTCGTTCCGTCTTGGGAGTAAAGCCTGAATTATGGTCCCGCGTTAAATCAACGCAGAGCTACGGCGTAGGGTACGCGGCGACGCGCGCCGTACGGTGTGCGTCGCTGTCAGCCTTAAAGGGAACCCTGCATATTAAGACATGTAGTCCCTAATTAGCCACAATTGTTCTCTTATACTAAAATATGTTGTTAGAAACACATAAAATAATCTAATTGCTTTAAAAATCTACAATTTTTATCACATATTTTGACCTGCGGGAGGCGCCATGTTTTACCTGCGCAATGTATTCTGGGGGCGATGACGTACGACGGTGGCTCTGGGAAGATAAGCCCCATTAGTTTAACTGGGACAGGTATCTAAAACATAGATGGGCAGCATCTCCCGGCCGTGGAGGCTGACGAGGGAGCCCATAAGACGTCTCGGTTCAGGCAAACTGGATCAAAGTTCTGTGATGCACGGGAGATCTGCAAAAATGATCAATGTTGTGCGCATCTTACCAGTGCATTAGGCTCCTGCGTAGACGGCGTAGCCTACGGCGTAGCCTGCGTAGGCTACGCCGTAGCCTGCGTAGCCGGGGCTCTACAGCCCGCAGCGCTCCGCCACCCGCTCTCCGCTCTCCGCTCTCCGCTCTCGCCGCCGCCGGGATGGAGACGCCGGTGGGCAGGAGGCACGTTTGAGTGGGCATAGCCCCCCCCCTCTCCCCCCTAAAACCGGCTTCGGTGCTGGGTGATGACAGACCAGAGGCTGAGGGGACTGGCCCGGGACTTTGACGAAACGGGAGGCGCAGACTTCGCTTCAAATAGGCAAGAACATCTTTATTTAATTTAATGACGCCAGATCTGGCTGGGGTTTTTATTGTAGCATCGGCTATCTGCTAGTTGAAACGTGTGGTCTGTTAGTCTATCTGAGTTTTATGGTGTTTTTATAGTTCATGCTGTATGGGGCTGCACTTTTTTTTAATTTTATTTTACTTTTTTGTAGGTGCGCCGTCACCTTAATGTTCAGCTGTGTTTTCATCTGTGTTTCTGGTGCGCCGTCACCTGTTTAGCTGTGTTTTCATCTGTTTCTGGGTGTCAAAACAGTGTACGGGGGTTAGCAGGAGCCACCGTGTGACGTACTACCCAGAACGTAAAAACAATGGCGACCTACATGTTAAATTATATTTTCAATTTTATAAAAACGAAGACATCAAAAAGGTTTTTTTATATCACATTGTTATAATTGATACCAACATTTATCTTTTAAGACCTACATGTCTTAATATGCAGGGTTCCTTTTAACTGGAAGTTACACATGTCATTTGTTGATGTTTTTTCCAGGATTCTGATTGGCTAGCATGACTTTATGCTTCTCGTTACACTGCCCCCTGCAGGTTTGGCTGCTCATAGCACCTTAACAGCGCATTTATGCGGATTCCTGTAAATGATGGTATTTTTCAAACGTAGAGGGGGAAATATCCGTTTTTGTAAATACCCGGCTCTGTGTAAACGTGGCCTGAATTACGGTAAACACAAACCCGGTCAGGGTCCAAGACCCCTTTCAGCTGACCGTGTCCAAATATCTACAATCTCTTGTTAGAAATTGTATCATAGCAACACATCTACCGACAGAGGTTTTTAGTATGGCAGCATTCAGAGATGATTACGCTGGACCTAATTCTGTATGATTTTCCAGACTTCAACGCATATGTTTAGTCCCTAACTAGCCGTTTGCAAGTTATATCAAAATAGTGGACGGATTCCACCCTTCATTCTCCGTCTAAGTATCCAAATTGAGTTTCAAAAGCACTGATTATGCAACATTATGTAAGATGTGTCTGAGTAGTAACCGGGGGAAGAGAGTCGAGAAATGTATTGTAGTCATTTTTGTACTATTATTGTGAAAGTGCACCTTTTTAGTGCCGAGGACTAGGGATGGGCGGTATGGACTAAAAAAATGATCACAATCATTTCTGGCATTTATCCCGATAACGATAAAAATGACGATAAAAAAAAAAACAATTCAACTCCACCTTTGTAACTATAAATCTATCACCACATTAAAAATCTATCCTTTTCCCTGCCTCTCTTCTCCATTACCATTTTTATTTATTATAAATATCTCATAGCTATCATTTTTGTCCATCGTTCCTGTAGTTTCTTGTGCCGGCCCCCCTTTTTTCTCTTTTGTGTATGTTTGCAGGCCGGAGCCTCAGGAGCTGCGTTCTGGCCTG
Organism: Cololabis saira; assembly: GCF_033807715.1. NCBI lineage: Eukaryota > Metazoa > Chordata > Actinopteri > Beloniformes > Belonidae > Cololabis > Cololabis saira. The sequence goes on from NC_084608.1 coordinate 31,751,623, forward strand.
TGTTCCCGGCCCTCCCCCCCCTCTGGTCATCCCATTGCTTCTTCCACCTGCCTACGTGGATGTCTGCTGTTGCTGCTTCCGCCTGCCTG